>NW_017306678.1:883601-894737 GCF_000935625.1 Nanorana parkeri
GAGTAGCATTCATTTTTAAACGCTTCAAATATTACATAACGTTGATATAACATTTCTGCAGAAATAAATATATTGCACTTAAAACAAAATTTCCATCAGGTGCCACGTCATAAACTTTTAACAATTACAACTGCATTTTTTTTTCTGCCATAAAATACATCTGTATAGACTACACTTATTTCCAGAGATCACACTCATTATAAGGGTAACAAAATGACACAGTAATACAGGAAACAAATAACATAGGCAAAAGTGAAATCCAGTTTTTAAAAGTAAAATAGGGCCACATCCTAATTTTTCAAAATGTGGCACTCATCCTCTTATAAAGGGAGGTTGAACCTGTGCTTAGAGTCGGGGCCATTGTAATCATAAGATATTGATTTGTTTTTGCATATTTTTATAAATATTGAACAGTCTGCCATCCCTAACATGACCATGACTTTTTGCTGACTGTGTTAATCACATAAACAATTGGACTTTTAACATTTTTTATTATGAGAACTCTTTCCAAACTCTTATATTAAATCTGTCTTTTCTTTTTGCGAGAACATATATGGATACATTCATCCTTTTTTGGAAAAACAAACTTAACACATAGGTAAAGGAGTCAAACGAGAAAATCATTATTACAGATTCCCTAAGAACTTAGATTGACATAAAAGTTCAGGTCCATTGGTATAGGTTTTTTTATAATCACATTTGACATTTGGATATATTGGTATATTGACTGCACATTTTAGTGCTGGCAATAGAGGATTCATGTATTGTTTATGATCATTTCCTGTATATTGGTGACAAACAAATAAACACAAGTGTTGATCAGCATCGGTCAAAGTAATCTTTAAATATAAATACGTCAATTCATACCAGAGATTGAAGCCATTAAAAGTGGTAACTTAATAAGGTAGTGGCAAAGCCACCTTTGTAATCCTTCATTGTACAAGAATTCATGAAAATAGGATTAGAACATTGTATATCTATAATATTTCATCTTTTTCTTGTCCTGTGGTGTTTTACCAGAATAAATATCTCTAATTAAAATGTCTTATTTATGACCTCCTAATTAGCAGTGGGTTAGCAAAGTTAAAGGCAAAGTGCACTTTTAAAAAATAATAATAAATGCATTCAGAAAAGAAAAAAAATTTGCATTTATAATTTTGTTTGCATTGCAGCCACTTAAGCATTGCAACCACAATCAGTGAATCGTGGGTACAATGGTAAGGTTATTGCAGATTCTCTTTCTCGAAGATGGACATTCAGTAACAGGGACGGGAGTAAGAATAAATGGACTACAAGTGCAGTGATGTTTATGTTCCATGCTCCATGTTATACCCCGAAAATTGGTGTAACATCTAACATGGTTTTAAAGATAAACTTAGCCTTTAAGAGTTTTCCTCTGAAAAATCTGGGGCTTCCAAGCTAACTTCTGAAATAACTAATTTGATACTGTTCTGTTTTCCACATTAATGACCTGAAAAATACTACTGCATCACTACAGAGATCTCCACATTTCTTTCCACCAGTGGTTCTATTTGCCACACCAAAGGTTCTATTTGCCACACCAAAGGTTCTATTTGCCACACCAAAGGTTCTATTTGCCACAAAGTGAAAGTTGTGCCCTTAAATCTAATGTTTTTTTTTCCTCAAACATAAAAGCATTTCTTAAACAAATATAAAGTACACACCATTTGTTATTGCTGAATATCAGCGTTGAAGTGCAGGCGGTTTCGAAATCCTATATGTTTACGTTTTAGAAAACCATAATTATTTATTTATCAACAGATGTTACAAAGGCTTATGGAGGGAAAACGAAATCTGCGTCCTGTGTTAAATATTGCCACTTTATGCTGGTCCCTAAGATGTTCACTGATCCACACAATGCTTTTACATGCACTAAACCGGATAATAAATAATTAGCATTTGTATTGAAATGGGAGAATAGCAGCAACATATGCTTCTAACGATTATTGCAATGTATCAGAAATCTGTATTTACAGTACTGCATTTAAACCATATATGTTTTTGTCAGCCACTCCAGTTAAAACATTAAAGCAGCAATGAATGTTTACCTAACATCAAGTGTATAAGGAGGAAAACTAACCAACAGTCAACACATCAATCAAAACTGTACACTGTTTACAGATCAACTAGAGGCCAGTTCTAATTTGCCAGATGTCAGTGCCAAAACTTGCAAAATTATTGTGGAGTATTCAAACAGTGGAGGAACCATTTCAATGTGATGTCTCCTTTTTCTTCAGCGTTCATAGGCTTGTCTCCGTGGTAAGTTACATACATTGCTGCTTACATTGTGAAGTCACATCAATAGGTTTAGTGCTCTTCTTCTCATCCTTCACTTGGTTCCTTATAATAGTGGCATGTGAGAATTGTTGCACTGGTCACCCTGTAATTGATGTCACTGCTTCAGTCATATATTATTTAGGTGTTCAAGTGCAACGTACCAGTTATACAAATGGAGTCATCACAGCAGAGGAGTGGCGCAGTCCTTGGATGGCTGCATAAGGTCCCTGCTGGAAGTAGTGATGGTACCTAGGCATGTGGAAAGATGGGAATGAGGGCCCGCTACCTTGCATGGTGCTTGCAAGAGCTGAAGGCGTGAGTGGCATGCTGAGTCGACTGTAGGGAGGCAAGGACCCTTGCATTGGATGCGGAATTGGTGTGGCCAGAGAAGCGCTGCTAGTGCCCAGCGCTGACAATGTTTGTGGGTGCTGAAAACTAGGGAAACCGGAAGTGGAGGATACCCAGGAGGTGAGGGATAGGTTGTCAGAGGTTGTAAAAGCTGATCCTATAAAGAAGAGACAAATAACATATTAATATCAGTTTAGGTCAATATAATTAAGATATCTCATAAAAAGATGTATGAAATGTGAGACATTCTCCGACTATGGCAATGCTGTCTGCAAGATATTTATCTGAGAAACACTATTTTAGCAATAGTAATTCAGATTTATAGCACAGCATGGACCTTCAGTGCAGGCTGTGGAAGGGAGAGGGGTCATAGAAGAGAAAAGCTAGCCATAGACACCTTGAATTTCAGCCGATTCCTGCTAAATTAGCCAAACTTCAAGCCATGGGTGGCCTTTTCATCACCACCTAGCTCATTAAACATTGACAGAGCCAGGTGCAAAATTCTTACCCGAAAAGTGGCTGCACCCTATCAGATGCAGTCACTGTTAGGCTATTTAAATAACTCTGGGTGCCAGGGGCTGTCTGAATACAATAGCTGGCAGGGGAGAGTCATCCATCCTCACTGTGTAGCGTGGATGGAGGAACCAAGTGATTTTCTCTTGTAGCATGTATGGCTAGCTTTGCAGTACTGAGGTCCTTGGTTTGAAAGTTTGGCCAGGACACTATCTACATGGAGTCTGCATGTTCTCGCTGTACTTTTGTTGGTTTCCCCCAGGTACTTCCATTTCCACCCTCACTCCAAACACATGCTGGTAGACTAATTGACCCCAGTATGTATGTTAGATAGGGACCTTAGATTGTAAGCTCCTGTGGGGAAGAGACCAATCTGAGTGTACAATATGTAAAGCAGTGCATGCATTGACAGTGCTGTATAATACCTGTAAAAATAGTAACAGGAGATAAGGAAAGTACCTACTGTTATCTCTTATCTGCCTCTACACTTTGACCTGATTTGCCTGAAATGAAAACTAAGGCCTGGTTCACACCTAGGCAATTGCAATGGTTGAGCCATTTTCGCGCATTTGTCATGCTTTTATTTTTTTTGCATAATTTGCGATATTGACATCTCAGTGCATAGAGATGTCTATGGGACCTAACCCACGTGGCATCAGCCCGAAAATAGCTCCTGCATCTGTTTGCACGACGGGCGATATCGCACTGCTAAGGTGTGAACTGTCGCCATTGACTTGTATGGGTTTTTGTGTTTTGCGCATTATCACACGACTGAATCTGCACGATAAAATGCCTTGATGTGAACCAGGCCTTAATCAAAGAACAAAAATTTTATATATTGCAGCTTTCCAGTACTCAGATGTGCTGACTGCATTCGTTTTTAGCAAGTACAGAACATTCCTGTTGATCTTCTCAGAAATGCAGTATCCCTGTTACTTCCTGTGAGCTGAACAAAATAAAAAAGAAACCTTGTCTTCCTCTGTAAATGACTAATGTTTCCATTTACTGTGTAATGGATATGACTAAAGGCAGACATGTATAAAGTCCAGCCTGGGTGACAACCATGGCTCCCCCCATAGATACAGTAGGGTTTAGATATACAGGTGAAACTCGGAAAATTAGAATATTGTGCAAAAGTTCATTTATTTCACTAATGCAACTTAGCCGTCTACCAGGAGATTTTGGAGCACTTCATGCTTTCTTCCGCAGACGAGCTCTATGGGGATGCTGACTTCATTTTCCAGTAGGACTTGGCACCTGCCCACACTGCCAAAAATTTTCTGAAATTGTAGATCTGGGTTTTCATGAGCTGTAAGCCATAATCATCAGAATTATGACAAATCACGGCTTGAACTATCTTGCTTTGCATGTAATGAGTTTATCTCATATATTAGTTTCACCTTTTAAGTTGCATTAGTGAAATAAATGAACTTTTGCACGATATTCTAATTTTTCGAGTTTCACCTGTACATTCAGTTCATGCACAGGTTTGCTCTTTTTGGTGTTTGATAAAAGAAAGAATCCTTCACAATTCTCTAGTATCAATAATGAGCAGTCCTGTATCACAAACCAGCTTATTATTACCTAAAGTACATGTTAAGGTAACCATTATTGAGAAAGTACCGTATTTGCCGGCGTATAAGACGGCTGGGCGTATAAGACGACCCCCCACTTTTTGTGTAAAAATATAGGTTTTGGGCTATACTCGTCGTATAAGACGAGTATAGCCCAAATGTCATTGCTGACCTGGAAATGCTAGCTTCTGGTTGGCATCCTGGCTGGATGGCTTACAGTAATATTAAACTCTCAAACTTTTTTTCAATAAGGAATCCTATCAAACAAACATACACTGTCCAGCAAAGTTTTTCTTTACATTCTTGCCCAAAGCACAGGTTTGCAAACAGCCGGCTGCAACTCATCCTGCTCCATTTCCTGAACTCCCTGTCCAGTAAAGAGCACAAGGAACAGCACAGTCTACAGCAGCCATCTATCTACTAGCTTGGAGAAGGGAGGAAGGCAGAAGCGGGGAAATGGCTGTGCCTGTGTGTTTGTGGAGACTAGGGATGCACCGATACCGCTATTTTGGTACCGAGTACGAGTACTGATCATTTTTTTTCGGTACTCGCCAATACCAATTACTGAGTACTGGAAGTCTCATTTAGGAAGTCAGGTGGCGTGTAATGACTCGCCACCTGGCTTCCTGATTAGTCGGGAAGCCGGGCAGCGTTTAAAGACTCGCCACCCGGCTTCCCGATTAACAAGAAAGTCTGTCCCCTCTCACCTCAGCATGTCCAGCCTGTCACCCCCGGGGTCTCACCAGCCAGGAGCGGCCTTCCTCCAGTACCCAGCCAGAGCCGTCTTGCTGGCCAGTCATGGAAGCCGGGCGCCGTGTAATGACGCTGCGCCCTGCTTTCTGATTGTCCGAGAGGTCGGCTCCATGCTCCCTCGTCATGAGATGACAAGGGAGCATGAAGCAGGCTTCCCGGCCAATCAGAATGCCGGGCGCTGCGTCATTACACGGCGCCCGGCTTCCTGATTGGCTAGCTTCCCGACCAATCAGGAAGCAGGGCAGCGTGTAATGACGCGCTGCCCGACTTCCTGATACAGGGAGTATCGGGCTAGGCATCGGAGCATTTGGGCGAGTACAAGTACACGACCAAATACTCAGTATCGGCACCGATATCGATACTAGTATCGGTATCGGTGCATCCCTAGTGGAGCCACATACAGCTTACTAGCACACACAAAGGTGGCTCCATAGGACCCTGCAAGGAAAAGGAGCCACCCTAAGACAGGATATCAGGGCCAGTGCCCAGGAGAGCAGCTGATTTTTCAGGAAGCTAAAACTTTTAAACATCAAGGAGCAGCATCCAGTGATTTAATCGGCATTTGAAATAGTTTAAAAACATTTTGACTTAAATATCACTTTAAGTATCTTCTGAGTGACTGACCTAAAACATGGATGTAGATCAGGTATTCTCACTTTCCTAATCTGTATACTTATTCTGGGTCACTCACTGAGAGAATAGTAATGGAAGCCAGACACAGCCAGACAGCTAGCATTTTCCGAATGGAGTCAGCAATCACAGCCTCAATAACTGGTTGCATCCCTTTTGCTTATGTATGTATGTATGAACTGCCTAAATATGAAACTTTCCAGCTGTTCACTTAATAAAGTATAGATAAGGTGACACCGTGTTTACTCTGAATACCAAACCATGTGCAAAGGGGAAAAAAAAGTTTTGCTAGTACATAATTTGGTATTCAAAGTGAACACATCTGCACCTTATTCTCTAACATTGGTTTTGCACAGTTAACAGCCACTCCTATTTGAGTAAATCAGACCCACTGCTACAGTTAACGTTCCCTTACCTCTGCTCTGTACCACCTGGCCATCTTCTGTCAAGACATCGTCATCTCCTCCGTAGGTTCGGATTGGAGATCTTGCATAAGAGTGTTTCTGAATAAGGTTTTCCACACTTTCTCTGCATAATATGAAGAAGAGAAAAAAAAAAACTTCTTTAATTAACAAATCTCAATTTTTTCTTCTTTTGTAGCAAGATAAGTATGCATCAAAACATTGCTAACAATTACAAGCATTTTATTTAGATATTTTCTGTTAATAGCAAAACACTCACTGCTTCATTTCTCAAAACTAAAAAATCGATTTCTCTGAACCTACTGTAAAGGCATATAGATAGTTGAAGATGGTGTTAGATGAACAATACTGTGCAACGCAGTAGAGCCTGGTTGGGTGTCATTGCTGGTCCTCCCTCTCCCAATGTGAGTGCTGCTGTAGAGGGGATAACAGGGTATCAAAAGAGATTCGGGTATGCCTACCAGATGCATGTAAAACACATTCAATGGTTTCAAATGAATCCATAACTAGATTAAATAATATTGTATCTGCCTAATTCAGGAACAAAGCTTGCACCTAATTAGGACATTTTTAAATCCTTTTTGAGATATGTTTTTGGTTCTGATGAAGATGGTTTAACCATTGATACGCGTTATCCCTAACTTATCCACTGCTTCCTATGATGCTCTGAAGTCCAGTCGGTTTTGTGCCATATGATCTCTAGTTGTATGCATGACCTTACAAGTTTTATACAGACGGACTTCTGTGAGTATAAATTTTGCCTTTTTATTTTAATTAATAAACACCCGGTATTACACGAACATTCGGCAATTGAACAGCAGCCCCTCTGGTGAAATCATATGGAATCTTTACTCTGGTCCCCTGGAAAGTGGGAAACTTCTAAGCGCTGAACAGCTTGGACAGAACTTTATTTTTTAATCCTTTGTTTAAAGTGTATTTCCACTTTTGCAGCCAAATTGGGATTGGGAACACCTATTTTATGTTTATTACATGTTTCCATCCTCAAAGCATAAGCCAAAATAAATATTTAAACATGCTTCTTGCGGTTTAAATTTATTTTACTTGTGTCAAAGGAGAACTATGAGGTGAGTGATTTCCACTCATCCTCATAGTTAGAGCCCAAATGTGACAAAGAAGCTGTCACAGGTCGGCTCTATTGATTGGGAAGTGAACAGAAACATGCACCGATCCGCTCACTACTCGATCGTCTCCCTCCAGTGAGTGGTGACTGTCCGTCACCGCTCCCCGCAGGGATTCCCTCCTCCCCGCTCTGACCCTCCAGCGCTGAGTGGAGGAATGAATAGTGGAGGGGGCAGGCACAGCTGGCTCTGCCTCTAGATAGTCATAGCCAGCTGTCACTCACGCAGCTGGGTGGCTCTCAACAGTATTGTCGGGTTCTGTCCCGGCCTCGGTGCATCGCGGGCTATCTGAGCTTTGGGTCACAGGAGGAGGTTAGTATATGTCCTCCTGTAACCCTAAAGAGAACAATGGGGAAAAACACTTCCCCATAGTTCTCTTTTAAGGTTTTCTTGGCTTCCTAATGTGTATTTCCACTTTTACAGCCAAATTGGGATAACATCTATTTTATATTTGTTACATGTATCCATTCACATAGCGTAAGCTAAAGAAAATATTTTAAAAATGCAGTTTAAACTGCTTTTACTTGGCTTAGGGTTTTAATGGTTAACATTTCTAATTGCTTATATTTCTTTGCAATGTTAGGAGAGGTTGTGAGGGGTCTGAGGTGGTTTGTCCATTGTATGTTAATTGAGTGAATGAGGAAACAAAATCCTCAAATTTCAGTACTAAGCCTTTCAATTAGAACAGATCACCGTGAAGGTGATGAGAAAAAACTGGAATCGGCCATCTTGCCTACTTTAACAAAATATCTTCAAGGTAAGTAATATATTTTTTGAATGATTTTTCTTTATGCTGGGGGAATAGGATCACATAACAAACATATAGAGGGTTAAGGGGTTTACATTTCTAATTGCTTCTCCTACGTTATAATGTTAGGAGGGGCTGTGAGGGGTTAAAAGATTAAAAGTCTGGGTTCAAATTTTAATGAAGTTAATGAGAGAAACACAATCCTCATCTTTTAGTCCTAAGTCTTTCTATAAGGATAGATCACTGTGAAGGTGCTGGGAAAAACCTGGAATCAGCCATGTTGCATGCTGCAACAAAACATTTAAAAGGCAAGATTAATTTTATTTTTTATTTTTTGGGGTATGCTGTGTGAATAGGAACACAATGGAAACATATAAAGAGGTTTTCTGAAACTGGACTACAAAAGTTGAAATACACTTTACGCTAAAGATGACCATACACTGCTGAATTTTGTACGATTACTGTATATCAGTAAAAATTCGAGCTGTTGGTGGCCCTTTCGGGGTCGGCCAGCTCAACAAACATAGTCAAAGGCGCCGGGTGAAGTGAAAAGTCAAAGGATCTGGGTGAAGGGAAAAGTCAAAGGAGCTGGGTGAAGTGAAAAGTCTTAAAGGAGCCGGGTGAAAAATTGTTGGCCGAACAGTGACTGTGTTCCGTGCTTCCACGGCTGCTTGAATACAGTAGTTGGCAGGGAGACTCCTCCACCCGTGCTGTTAAGTGTTTAGAAAAAACCTAAACATGTTTGGCAGCTCAGGTCAGTGAAATACAGTTCACTTAAATAAAGTCTTTATAAAGCCAAATCTTTTTTAATTTTGGATATAATGAGGAAAGGATAGAACATCTGGCTTCTGGTGTGTGTGTCCCCAGGGGGGATAATAACCCTCATTGTTAGATTGCAACATGACAGTCATGTTGGCGCATACAACAAAGTATATAAAACCCTTACTTCATTATAAATGCCATAAAATCCTGGAAATCCTTCATCACAATTATAGTCTATAGCCTAAAAAAGGGGTAGCCAAACTTCGGCCCTCCAGGTATGCTGAAACTGTCAATCCCAACATGCATCTGCCACGTGAAGTCATGACTGTGCCTGTCAGAATCATGCAATGCCTCATGGGATTTGTGGTAGAGCCACAGCTGGAGGGCCAGAATTGGCTACCCATTGCCTAAAAGGTCTGTTGTGTGAAGGAAACATGTTGCCACTAGATGGTGCTGTTTGAGAAGGATAAAAAGTTTAGGAGTTCTAACTGGGATTTATGCATTGACTAGGTATGGCCTGGGGAATAATCTCTTTATACAGCGTCTTAGTAAATGCATTATATCATCAAGCTGACAAATGCATTTTTTTTTCAGCACCCAGAGAAATAGGTTTCCAATCTTAAACTGAGAAAATATGTTAAACGTCAAATCAATAAATCGTTTTTTTATTAAAAATAAATTGCTTTTTTAAGCTCTAAGCCCATATGGGCTGTTCACTAGCATGAGTTTGTTTTAGCTATACAATGTACAGTAAAATAGAAGTTTATTACATGTTCACAATACATAGTTTACTGTGAATTTACTTATTAAAGTGGGCACTGCGAGTCTAGTAATAGCTGCTTTTTTCAATTATAGTGTAAGGTTTTAAAGCTTATCTAAATCGGAAAACTAAAATGTAATATATTGCAGCTTACCAGACCTGGTGGCTGCAATAGATTTCTTGTTTTTTTTCTCTTTCTTTTCCAGGCTTTTTTCCATTTATTTTACCTGGTGATATTTCTACCTGGTGATATTTCTAGTATCACTCTTTCTGTCCTAGAGTGACAATGTTCACTTACTGCACTGTATCAATAGAGGAGCAGCATTGTCACCCTAGACTAATCTCCTGATTTGAACTACAAACCTCTCCTCTTCTTATCTCCTTTAGCCCCTGGTTCACACCTAGAAATTTTTGAGCAGTTCGAAAAGCGTTTTTAACTGCCCAACACAAGAAATCCCATGATTTTCAATGGCCCTGGTTCAACCCTGAGCAGAAAAATGCCTAGCAGGAAAACGCCAGATGCCTGAAAAGATACAGTAGCTTCTTTGGGCAGTTAAAAGCGCTTTTTCTTCCCATAGACTTAATTGGAAATGCCCAAAAACACGAACAGAAGCATGTTGCACATTTTCGTCAGCGATTTTGCGTGTTTATACGCGCGTTCTTTGTACGCGCAAATAACAGCATACTGCTAATGTGCGTACAAATGTGCAAAAACGGTGCCGCCTAGGTGTGAACCAGGGCTTACATAAGGAGGTTGTTTTGATGTTCACAGCAGATTGCTGGGAAAACTAATAACCTTGTTTGTTATAATAGTTCAGTGCACTGGGATTTTGGCAAGATACAAAAAAATGTTTGTACTAGCAGAAAAAGAATTCTAATACCACCGCCAAATGTCAGAAATGGTTAGCTGCAATATATTCAGATTTTTGGGTTGTAATACACTTACAATAATCATTTAGCATTTGAGTAAATTGTTGTGAACTTTTGTTTGCAATTGTGAACAGCTGTCCCCTGGAATGTTTAGGGACCACAGACCACTAAACTGTTTTGTGTAAAAAAAACAAAAAATCCAAAACAGTATATGATTAAAATATTTGTACAATTGCACTCAAAATCTGGCTGGATTTGTCTTTCTTTATTGTCAGAAAAAAACACTGTGCGTGTGTGTATATATATACACATATATATA
>NW_017306678.1:894880-895842 GCF_000935625.1 Nanorana parkeri
TATATATATATACTGATAATGTAATATTCTGCTACATCCAAAAGCACCAATTTCTGTGACCATATTATAAAATAAAATTTTATGCAGCGGATTTTCTTTAAAGAGATCAGATTGTGCTGTTTGGAGATAGAAGTTGATTCTAATCAGTTACAAGAAGCAATCCAATTACACCGCGGTTTAGTGCACTAACTGACTCCAGACTAATTGAATTCGTTTCTCTGAAGATCAATTGATGTGATTTAGATTTCTCCCTAAAGGCTGTTTAGGGGAAAGGCCGTGTTAAACATCTAACAATGACATATGGGCCATTACTAGAAAATATATATACCTCAATATATTTTAAAAAATGTAAGTGCAATATACAGTTGATATGATAGAACTGCTGGGCCGTGGGTGGATTGTAACTGATGGTCAGACATTAAGGTTTTTATCTGTATGCCCTCTAAGCAGTCAGCCAGACACCTAATGTCCTGCTCTTATCTTAACTTACTGTCCAATTAAGCTAAGCTGGTCATTACTAATTACTGTTTAAGGTGCTTTAAGATCATTTATGTAATTCAATTTCATTTAGCAAATAAAATCAGTGAGCAATATGAGAAGTGACAATGTACTCAGGGTAAATATGGGATCTGTATGGAATGTGAGTACTTTCTAAACAGTTTCCCATTTAGCCTTGAGTTACATTTTTTTTCAATACTTTTTATATAGTCACTTAAGAGAGATTAGCTAGATGGAAATGATCTTAGTGGGGCATGTTGGTATAAAGAGAAAGAGATAGAGGAGGGTGGGGCAGATATATTTTTACTTATAACTAAAGATGAGTCTGAATGAGCCTGAAATTGGTTCAAAACCAGTTCACCCAAGCAAACTCAAAACTGTGACCACCAAGCCCCCCTCCCAGCCCAATTAGTAGCAACACTTATGGCAGGAGCATTCTCTGCCCTTTTGTGTTGTATAACCGC
>NW_017306678.1:895860-902028 GCF_000935625.1 Nanorana parkeri
TTCACTTCCCCTGCCTTCTCCAAACTCTTAACCCTTTAGTGAATAGACCTGTAAGTATAGTACATTTGGTGTACATACAAGTGAACATACTTAACCTCAGAGACCTGCATTGTGAGAAGCACTAGTAAAGCACACCCATTCCCAGAAGAGCCAGTGTATGTGATAAGTATTGATCAGGCTGGGCATGATGTGAACCCAGTTTGTCTGAGTTCAACCAAGTTACCTCAAAACTGTGATTGTGTCAACCAAGTTACCTCAAAACTGTGATTGACACAATCACAGTTTTGAGGTAACTTGGTTGAACTCAGACAAACTGGGTTCACATCATGCCCAGCCTGATCAATACTTATCACATACACTGGCTCTTCTGGGAATGGGTGTGCTTTACTAGTGCTTCTCACAATGCAGGTCTCTGAGGTTAAGTATGTTCACTTGTATGTACACCAAATGTACTATACTTACAGGTCTATTCACTAAAGGGTTAAGAGTTTGGAGAAGGCAGGGGAAGTGAACAATTTAGGCCAAAATAGCTGATTTGGAAACATTCTGCAAATTCAGCTCACTTTCTAGTTCAGCTATGTTGTCCTAAATTGTTCACTAACACTAATTAACATAAGCAAATTTTGGCAAACAAAAGTCTCAAATTGAGTATCACTCTTGATTTCCCTAAAGGGTGACGACTGGACATCTGTTCTGTTGTACTGGTTTAGAGGGGCACATTAGACAATGCTTTTATAAACTCATAGTAGCTTCAAGGTTCGCTTTAAGGTGAGACTGCTCTTCTTAGAGTATATCAGCTTGTTAATTTAGTCAGCTACTTGCTGTGAAATGGACTGACTTTTGCCAGCATCACATGTTGTTTGGTTCAGTAATTGAACTGATCCATCAGGTGCCTTGGTTTTCTTTTTTACTAGAGCCAACAAAAACATTAAACCACATAAAGCAGGTTTCTGAGAGTGAAATATGGATTTGCCTAACTGTCATGTACCATCTCCATCATTCTGTTCTAAAGTTAAAATGTTAACAAGAAAAATGGAAAGCATATTTCTATCTTGTCACATCCAAAACCTCAACCTACATTGGATGAACAAGGATAATAATCTAGCAGATTTGAACAAATTTGGCGGTCTTAAATGCTAATGCTAATTATATATTCACTTTGTTCGACTAAGTGTCTTCCAAAAAACAAATTAGGTAAACAAATCATTTAAACCATGATATGGTTAACTGACTATTGTCAGGGATGTTGGCAAAATTAGGCAACGGTTGGGCAGTCTATGAGGCATACCAGATCTCAGCAGCCTTTCCCACCACACTACAAATGGTGAAAAAAACCAGATCAGATTCAGATGGATTGAACAATATTTGGCTCATTGCTTTTTGTTCCCCCATTTCAGTGCATAAATGGGGCATACCATGATCAAAAACACATGATTACAGGCCAGGCCAGAATAAGATAACATTTAAGACTTTGATTTGTTTGGAAGCATCCACACTGGTTTTCTGTTTAAAAATCCATGGTCAGTGATTTCCTAGAACTTGCTACTATCATCCTTAGTGGGATGATATATATAAATATATTCCCACTGATGTAGTCTAGGAGTAATGATTACTACTTTTGAGTTGCTTAGTTTTTATTTTTTACTATATAAAGGAAAAAAAAGACCAACTTTCTTTGTTTCCTTACTTTCTATTATGAAACATGGCCCCTTTTTGGAAAGTAAACACCAAGGGGATCTAATTTTCTGCCACTTTTTTTTTTTTTTTTAATGAAGAAACATGCCAGTTATGGTGGACTAGATACCTTGCATCATTTATGTGTAGGTCATACACTGAGGTAGGAGGAGGTGAAAGAGTTATTGTACAGGTCACATACAGTGTGAGGATGGAGATGAAGGGTTTAATGTGGAGGATAAGGGAGGAAAAGGTGTTACTGTACAGGTCACATAGAGAGGAAGGATGGAGATGAGATGTAGAGAAGATGAGGGGGGTAAAAGTGTTAAAAATCACTTACAGCCGCTCAGCATAAATCTGCTGCTGCCTACAAACCCTTCATTTATTCATGATTGGTCACCACAGTAATCACAAGGTACATAGCCATTCCGATCAGGTCTGTACATTGTGCCTATCCCTTGAAGCATCTGATGACAGCTCAGATCAAAGCCATGCACAGGTACACCCATGTATGTTTTCTGAATTGCCATTTATAAAGGGCACTCCAGAAATACGCATGCGTCATTCCGCTGGGGTTAATTTACTTCAGGTGCAGAGACTATTCAATTTGGAAAGTATAGGTTCATAGAACTTAACAAGATAATGCAGTGTTTATGTTGAATGATTTTTATTACCTGGCACGTAATTGCATTTTTATGAAAGAGAATATGGTTTCACCTTATTTACTAAGCTCAGTGAGCCTTCACTTTGCATATTGAACAGTCAATACTCTTCTAGTAAAGCATCCACTTTTCTATAGTACATATTATTCCAAGTAGGAACTGGACCCAGGCAGTGTAAAGCTGGCCATACACTGGTAGATTTTTGTACGAATGTTCATAGGAACACTCTCCTCAGAACATTTGATAATGCCATCAGCTCCTTGTAGAATCCTGTTAAAAATAAGCCGATAATGGAATTTCTTGAATGAAAACCACACTCAATGTTAGAATTTTGTTTGTTCGAGAAGAACATTTTCCATGCTGCTCCTTCACTTTTCTTCATCACTGTGGTTGAAAAAGATTGTTGATTTGACTCCATTAACTATCAGAAATTGAATGAACATTCTGAAAACAAATTTTTGCCGAATGTTACTGGTGTATGGCCAGCTTTAGAAGGCATTTGTCGCTGTACATAATGTATATGTATGTATGTATTAGTTGAACTTGATGCATTAAAGGAACTGTACTATGTTCTGATCCAACATAGTATAGCATATGTGCATAGTTTGAAAGATACTTGTCATGACCTTTTTCGAATCTCAGTTATCTGAATGTTTTAGTTACTGACCTTTTTTAATAGAATGAACAATCCTGACCTTTAATGTTAATATGACAAATGATTAATTTTTCTTTGGTACTTGGAATATCTGTGGTACACAATTACTGCCCACATAATAATGCTTTTAGATTCCAGCAAATTTGTTGTATAGGAACAATATTTCCCTATTTTTCTGAGGTTTGATGTAACTGAAATGACCATTTTTATATTCCTAGTCCTCTGCTTGGGGTCTAGAAATGGTCATACATTGGTTCATCCAGAATAGATCATTTTTAAGTGGAAGTAAAGGCATTAAGAAAAAAAAAAACTGCAGGCTTCTTATGACCGTAGAGACTGTGTAATGTCTCTTCTGCCATAAAAGTTTCTTGTTGTCATTCAGCAATTTTTTTTTTCTATAGACTAAGTTGCACATGCGCAGCTCAGTGGACAGAGTTGTCATGCCAAGACGAACAGGTAAGTGACGGCAGTTACATCATTTGGGCCCCGGCCAATCGCAGGGCCAAATACTCAATACTTGGAAGATGACCCAAAGGGAGATAAAAGTGTCAGTGAGGGAAGAGCACAGCTCTGGAGAGGATCGGCTTGGCAGGTAAGTCTGCCATAATGTGCTCATGCTGTGCATACTCGAACATTATGGCTAAAAGCTCCAGGGCCCTCTTTTTTTGTAAAACATGGTACTTCCTCTTTAAGAAACTGCAAGTACAAGAAAGTACCTGTTGATCTGCCAGGAATGCATTCAGCTCCTAATTTTCTTCTGTGGATTGACACCACATGCCTTTTCCTAGACTGAAATTGCAAGGAATTGTATCAGCTACTGAATCCCTTGCCCCTCCTCATCTGCACAACATAGAGATTATTAGTTCTGTGGTCCAAGATCAGAACTTGGAAGAGTCTTGGAGATAACGCAGCAAGAGTGAATAAGACACAGGACAGCTCTGAATTTTTGGTCAACAGGTATTTTTTGTACTTATTGAACATATAAACAAAATGCTTTTAATTGTATATTTAAAGGGATCACTGAAGAGAAGCTCATTGTCAGGTTTACATACACTTTAGCTATCTGCCATTCATCCCCTTTGACTCCTACAACATTTTCAGGGACACCCCAATTTGTTTGGACCTCGTTTCTGAAACACCAGCCCACTGCTGACAAGCTTGCAGGTAACTATTAGCAATGTAAAAGTCTGCACAGTTTTGGTCCTGTTATGGGGATATCACCCCCAAACTTGTTGAAATGGGCTATTATCTTCAGGAAGGGAGAAACCTTTTTAACAAAGCAAAAACAAAAGAGAAAAAATATACATTGGCTAATCTAAACTCTAAAAACTGTAAAATTTAATATAATTTCATTATTTTTAAACATCCTGTAATTATTAATTATTGAATCAAAGTGGAGATGATAAGGAGTGACAATGTGCATCAATTCGACCCTTTTACTTTTAAACAATGAAAAGAAAAAGACATAGACTACTTTACATTTCTTTATCTTATCATATAAGTAAACATGCAGTTCCAATTACCTCTCAATATCAGTGAGCCTGGAGGAGTCCCGGAATCCTTTGGCGAAAGGGTTACTGTCAATTTTCAGTTTGGTTATCTATAAAGACAAGACCACACAATGGCTCCAGGTTTGACACATTGGCACCACTCCCATCCATACTACCAACAATTAACTTTAATACAGTCACAAACTCCCACCATTATCTCCGCTACCCTCTCTATTATCTTTCTGAAATAATACATTATTCTTTTTGTGTAAATCTGGCCTCATACTGCTCAAAGTCCTGATGACCCGGCCAAAATTCAACCAGTGCGTGGCTCTGCTAGCATCCCTCCATTCAACAAAAGATGATTTTAAGAAAAACTTTTGTTGAGGGAGCAGGGCCAAAAATTGTTGTCTGAACAGTTAGTGCAGCAACTTAGTTGCATTCACTGAACACGGACGATGATAACTGTGGGGCCTGAGCTGTCACAGTATAATAGCTGGGAGATTCAACCATCCACATTGTTTAGCATAGATGTACTTATCCATCGTTCGTTGTCTAATCTGTTTTGTCTTTTTTTGGCAATGTTTAATAATGCTGAGTGCATATTCTCCTTGATGTATATACTGTATGTAGTGCACTACTTGTGCAGTGTTAAATCTGTCTAGCGATCCTCACTATATTTCTTTATGTCTCTTTTTACATTGTTTTCGCTATACATTTTTGTCATTTGGTGAAACTCAATAAATACCAGTGAAAAGGAAAATTAAAGTGTTCAATGTTTCACAGTTCAAGTTAAAATGAAATCTAGTTATTAGGTTTTTGCTACAGAAATCATAGGGTGTATGATTTAGTTACCCCCATAAATATTGTAGTAAACAAGTATAGTAGTATGACTACTATCAAGCCAGATAACTTGTACATACAAGCAAAATAAACAATGGCAATAGAGCTCTGCAGTGCATACACATTTCCCCATATTTTAAAACACTCTAAGTACTCATAAAATACCCCCAAATCTAGAGTCCTCCTAACTTTCTGTTTGAGCTGACAACACAGTGCCTGTCAGCCCTAACCAGTTTTCTTGTGCTGGACTACAGAACACCCCCATAACATAAGGAGATGTTCTGTGGTACAAATTATTAGTGCAGTCCTGCACTGGGCAGGGCTGTTACCACTATCTTTGATTTCAGTTCAGCAGTAGAGCTCACTGGCAACATCAACAGATATTTGTTGTGTTTGTAGCACTGTTAAAGATAAGATATGGAAAAATGTGCATGTAATGTACTGATGTACTGAATATATTGTACTGAATTATTGGATGTGCAGATAATAAAATGACTACATTTCTGACCCCATATATATTTACATCTGCCCTTTTAGGACATATTGGTGTGGTGTAATGGTGCAGTATTGCATTTTACAACATTTATAATAAATCTAAACCCAAAAATAAAAATTTAATACATTGGAGCTTACCAGTTTTTAGATGTGGTGGCTGCATTTATTTGTGTTTTCAGACCTTTTTTCTTTATTTTTATATTGTGATCCTGCTAGTAACACACTTCCTGTTCTAGGGTGACAACCCTTACTCACTGCATTGTATCTTTAGTGGAACACTGTTGACGCCATAGCCTGCTCTCCTGATTTGGCCTACAAACATCTCCTCCTCTTTTCATCTCTATTAAAT
>NW_017306678.1:902041-926534 GCF_000935625.1 Nanorana parkeri
CTTTTTTGTGTATTCATAATTGATTGCAGATATTTACTTTTTAATTGTTTTTAAGTGTATTTAAACTTTGGAATAGAGACAGACTATCCATTTATATATATTTGAAATATAAATGCAATCCAAAAATGAATTTGTTAATTCTGTTTAATATTTTGTGTAAACTTCAATCCAATTTTTTATTATAAACATAAAATATATAAACAGGATAAATGGATTATTAAAGCTTTTGATGTACAAGTTGAAAATAGGCTTTACATATTGTTACTTTTAGATTTTTTTGTTGTTTTTATTTAAAAAATAATAGGCCTTATATGTTTGTAAAAGCTGAAAATATGGGCTATGTATGGCTTGGCCCACAGACAGCAATAAATATAAATATCTATCAAAATACATCTCTAAGCATTCATTTGACCTGCACTTCAACTCTGTCATAGTGGTTTGACTACTCAGATTGAAACCTGACCTTTAAATCCTAAATTATGAGATAGTTTGTTGAAAATGTAATGTGTTTATCCTTTATCTAATAATGAAAAAGTAAATTAAATCATACCCTTAGCAACAGAAGTGAAAAGGCGGAAAATGTACTTATTCAAATGATTTATGAATAGTGGTGTTTTCTATCCACGGGAATTTGCTTGCTTTTCCTCCTACACTCATACATTACACCCCTGGATATTTGTAATATGCTTTGACAAGACTTCATTACTAATAAACGAGCGCTGAAACGAGCGCTGTGCAAAAAATTTTATGTAAAAATGTTTACTTTTGTTTGCTAATTTTAGTGCTAGCTTAAAAAAAATAGTTGGTCTTGAAATCATAGTAGTTTTGTATCTGTTACGAGTTTAAGCAGTTCCCCATCATTGTATGAAGATGAACTCACCAGTTGGTTTTGGTAGGCTGTAACAGCAGTAAAAACAGTTTCCTGAAAGATGAATGTCCTGAATTCTTCTGATTTCAAATTCAGCAGAGATGCAGTGTGGTCCTTCTTCTTGATAATATGGACCCTTGGTTGGTACTTGTGCATGGAATTCAGGATAATCTAAAAAAAAAAATACTGTCAATGTTACCTTTTTTTTTTATTTTACAATATTGTACTAATGAATAGTTGACATTTCTGTTAACTGTGATTTATGTATTACAGGTATTTATATAGACAATTTATCCAGCGCTTTACATACTGCACATTCACATCAGTCCCTGCCCTGAAGAAGCTTGCAATCTAAGGTCCCTATGTCACATGCATACAGGGCCAATTTAGACGGGAGCCAATTAACCTACCAGCATGTCTTTGGAGTGTGGGAGCAAACCGGAGTACCCAGAGAAAAGCCACGCAAGAATAGGGGGAACATGCAAATTCCTTTCAGACTGTGTCCAGACTCGTATTTGAACCGGGGTTTTCATTGAATATGGAATACACTTGAGCTTAGGGAATCTAGCTTATGTTCAGGTCTATTAGACAAGTGGTGGCCGGAGGAGTTGTACAGGCTAAATGTGGAAAAGTTTTAAATTTAATTTTTAGTGTAATGTGTGTTGAGTTGTAGTGTAATGAATACTTTAATGGGCTGGGTGGCTGTTTTTGATGTACTTATGTAAAAGGCCTAAGGTCACCAGATGCAATTCAATGCAGTAGTGCAAGTAATCCAGATGGTACTTTTAATTTCTCTTTATGTTATTGTGACTTGTTCACCCCTCACCAATTGGTTGCAGCACATTTTGAAAACATCCTGCATACCGCAGATTTTGGGGTTTAAAATTGTAGTTTCCCATTCAATTAATTGCTTAGACAACTTCAAAATCACATAATGTTGCAACTGAAAATGCATGGTAATGAATGGTAAATCACATACTATATTGCATGAACATGGTGTCTCAGATAAATACATTCTCAGCTGGGGCATACCTACATAGGTTTTAAAGGGTACAGCTATCAGCTGTAGAGGAGAATTAATTACCATTATTTTACCTGCCTAGCTGAGCTTGTAATAGATGAATTAGCCTTACTAAACTTTTCACAAGTCTATATGATTTTTACATGAAATATGAAGGGGCCTTATTCAAAATTTGCACCATAGCTCTCTGGTGCCTGATATAAAAATTATTTCCACTGGCATAGAAAAAGAGAGAACAAGGACAGTAAGCAGGTTGGAATATCACACTAGAAAAAAAAAATATAAAAAATTCTAAAGACATATATCACAAATGCAAGTATATTAAGTATCTAAGTGCATTAGACTTTGGGATTTTTCTAATATGTGTTGATTACTATGGAAAAAGAAAGATGATGCTATGAAGATCAGTACATTATGGTCAAATTGAGCCATGACCTATTATTTAAAATGAAAGATGTGATTTAGAATTCTGTGGCCTGAGCTCAGTCATTCTAAGTTATGCTCCTAAAAAATACAATCTCTTACCTACAAACCCACTATACGGATTTACTGTATGTTTGTATTCAGGCGCCAATGTCATTTGAATAGTTTTGGTTAGCCAGAATTGATTTACAGAGCAATATGGTACATTGGGTAATTATTAACTGTGTCATATATGTGGTTCGGGAATCTAATTTACAGAATAAAATATAATAAAAACAAAAGTATACCCAAATAATAGACCAATAAATGTGTGTATGCATATATGTTTTATGTTCTGTTCAGGAATTCCCAAAAAAGTGTAATATTTTTTTTGTCAGCAGTGTGGAAAGCTAAACTTAAAACACAGCACATTAACTATATACAGATATGTACCTAAATCTCTGTTAACACCACAAATACTAAAGACATATGTGCTGAATGTTTGACAATTAACAAGACACGCTACTATCTCTGTTGCTTGAAAAGCTCTGCATGCGTCTTCCTCTAATCATATCACACATGAATACCTCTATCCTCTCCAATTTTTTATCTGTCCAAGCACTTGTGGTTGGGTGAGTAATGCAATCCTCTGGGATGGCGCTGGTGTTATTTTGGTGTCTGCACTGTATATGACCTTCTATCAGTATGTACACACTTACATGTCCATGCTGGTCCAGTTCATTGTTTGTGAGCTTGACTTTCTCAAAAGAAACCATTTGCTTCAGTAGCTGCTCCCCAGTGAATGGAGAATCAGGATGCACATATAATCTAGTTGTTCAAATAAACAAGAAATAGTCAATAATAGTCATTTGCTATTTAGTAATAATAATTTTAATAAACACATATTTTCACTTTTATTGCAAGTATAGTATTACTTTTTATCTTTGAATGCTTCACATCCTTACATGTATTTCTTTTGAATTTTAAAGGAGAATTATGGGGAGAGTGAAATACACTTATCCATTGAAACTGTCACACGTCTGCTCTATAGATCAAGAACTGAGCAATCACATACCGCTGATTGCTCAGTTTCTGATCGTCTCCCTGCAGAGACCGATGACTGTCAGTCACTGCTCCCCACAGGGATTTCCCACTCTCTGTTCTTCCAGCGCTAACAGGAGGGACTGACAGGGGAGGGGGCAGACGCTACAAAACACAAAAAATCCCAAGCTTCACCTGCCAGCTAGCCTGCAACCAAACAAATTGCCCTGTCAACAGTATGCGTTAAAATCAGAGGTTTTAGTTGCACAAACTTTTGGCCAAAAATATGTAGAAGCCACACCGCCGTGCCAAGGCACCTCTGCAAAGTGTCGTCCTAACTCTATGTATACGATTCTCCAAGTGTGAGCATATTAATGCAGTCGATAAATTGCATGCAGGTGTACCTGGAGGTAGCCAACTCCTCCTAATAAGGTGCTGGGACGCACTGGGGGCCCAGTAATCTAGAATGCACACTTGGACCCCAGTGCGTCCCCACACTCAAAAATAGTCAAACTAGACACAGCTGACTCTGCCTCTGGAGAGGCATCGGGGTGGATCCCGACACTATTTTCGGGATCCATCCTGGCTTCAGCATGGCTTTGCACTGTCAGTATATAGTGGGCAATAGCCCGCTATATGCTGAGTTTTGGGCCACAGAAGGACATTAGTAAATGTCCTTCTGTGACACTAAAGAAGCTATGGCCAAAAAAGGTTGTGCAATAGTTCACTTTTAAGAATAACTGAAACCCCTTTTGCATGCAGTAAATAAACATATTTCTAGAAAATTGAATTAACAATTACTTATTTTATCTGAATTTAAAAAAAATATATAAAATGTAGCATATGCAACATTTTGGGCATCCCCTTTTCACAGATCAGAGCTGTTTAACAAAAGTCAATTCTTCAACTTTATTTTGTCAAAAGAGCTGGGTCAAACATTTTTGGCCAAAATGTGGCTGAAGCAAATCAGCTGCAGTAACTGTTCGGAAATTAGAATACAATAGCCAAGCAGAAGAGACTCCCCCATTTAGGATCATGGATATGGGAATCGAACGTGGTGTATGGCCAGATTAAATCATGAATTAGTATAGACAAAATGCAAAGCATGTTAGTACAGTATAGTAATCCACTGGTATATGTAAAAAAAAAAATGGTAAGACTTTTGCTATTAAACTAAATTGCTGCATTGACCTTACACGGTCAAGTATAAGTAATTTTGATGACAGATTTGAAATGTGTAACTTGACTTTAGAGTAGATAAACTAGTTTGAGTGTCTCATAACTTATACTGCAGTTTATATATGTTAGGTTTATGTATCTTCCCTATGTTTGGAAAATGTTATAGCCCCGTTTTAACATAGTCATGCTGAAATATTCTTCAGCCAATATATTCATAGTGAGATATTGTGAAAACAGCATATTTCATAGAACAAACTTTTAATAAGCCATAAAGGCTTGTGCTCTAAGTGCTTTTAAAATATAATTACCATGAAATGTCTGCTGTTTATGTTAAAGTAAATCTTTATCATATATTATTGCGCAATTCTACTATTTTGATAGCATTATTCCAATTCTTAGAGGCTTAATCTGTGTAATATATCTTTTCTAAGACCAGAAATTGTTTTAACTGCATGACAATTTTATCTGCATTCATTTAGGATTATAATAATGGCAGACTTTCTGTTTTTTTAGCTCCTTTGGTTACACTGTAGCAGCAATAGCCACAGACTGGTACATCAGTTCTGAAACATAGGATTTTCAACAAGAATTCCTAAAGTAAACCTGTGATGAGAGAAATACTGGGGCTGACATTGCTGACTTCCTTCTGCAAATGCTAGCTACCTGGTGAACTACTGGTTTCAGTACTTTTTAAGTCAGTGATTTTCCTTCCTGCTTCTTCGATTTTTTTTCTCATCATATACAGTTATAAAAATGATTGTTTATTTGACTCCATTAACTATTAGAAACTTGAAAAAACAAAGCGATAATGGGGCTTTACAAGTGTCCGATGATGAATGTGGGATAACGTGTTCTGGGAGATACCCACTTGTTTTATTTATTAGAAAATTGAACAAATGTTCCCAAAAAGATTTTTTTCGAATGAAATTCAACATGGAGAGGCATCGGGGTGGATCCCGACACTATTTTCGGGATCCATCCTGGCTTCAGCATGGCTTTGCACTGTCAGTATATAGTGGGCAATAGCCCGCTATATGCTGAGTTTTGGGCCACAGAAGGACATTAGTAAATGTCCTTCTGTGACACTAAAGAAGCTATGGCCAAAAAAGGTTGTGCAATAGTTCACTTTTAAGAATAACTGAAACCCCTTTTGCATGCAGTAAATAAACATATTTCTAGAAAATTGAATTAACAATTACTTATTTTATCTGAATTTAAAAAAAATATATAAAATGTAGCATATGCAACATTTTGGGCATCCCCTTTTCACAGATCAGAGCTGTTTAACAAAAGTCAATTCTTCAACTTTATTTTGTCAAAAGAGCTGGGTCAAACATTTTTGGCCAAAATGTGGCTGAAGCAAATCAGCTGCAGTAACTGTTCGGAAATTAGAATACAATAGCCAAGCAGAAGAGACTCCCCCATTTAGGATCATGGATATGGGAATCGAACGTGGTGTATGGCCAGATTAAATCATGAATTAGTATAGACAAAATGCAAAGCATGTTAGTACAGTATAGTAATCCACTGGTATATGTAAAAAAAAAAATGGTAAGACTTTTGCTATTAAACTAAATTGCTGCATTGACCTTACACGGTCAAGTATAAGTAATTTTGATGACAGATTTGAAATGTGTAACTTGACTTTAGAGTAGATAAACTAGTTTGAGTGTCTCATAACTTATACTGCAGTTTATATATGTTAGGTTTATGTATCTTCCCTATGTTTGGAAAATGTTATAGCCCCGTTTTAACATAGTCATGCTGAAATATTCTTCAGCCAATATATTCATAGTGAGATATTGTGAAAACAGCATATTTCATAGAACAAACTTTTAATAAGCCATAAAGGCTTGTGCTCTAAGTGCTTTTAAAATATAATTACCATGAAATGTCTGCTGTTTATGTTAAAGTAAATCTTTATCATATATTATTGCGCAATTCTACTATTTTGATAGCATTATTCCAATTCTTAGAGGCTTAATCTGTGTAATATATCTTTTCTAAGACCAGAAATTGTTTTAACTGCATGACAATTTTATCTGCATTCATTTAGGATTATAATAATGGCAGACTTTCTGTTTTTTTAGCTCCTTTGGTTACACTGTAGCAGCAATAGCCACAGACTGGTACATCAGTTCTGAAACATAGGATTTTCAACAAGAATTCCTAAAGTAAACCTGTGATGAGAGAAATACTGGGGCTGACATTGCTGACTTCCTTCTGCAAATGCTAGCTACCTGGTGAACTACTGGTTTCAGTACTTTTTAAGTCAGTGATTTTCCTTCCTGCTTCTTCGATTTTTTTTCTCATCATATACAGTTATAAAAATGATTGTTTATTTGACTCCATTAACTATTAGAAACTTGAAAAAACAAAGCGATAATGGGGCTTTACAAGTGTCCGATGATGAATGTGGGATAACGTGTTCTGGGAGATACCCACTTGTTTTATTTATTAGAAAATTGAACAAATGTTCCCAAAAAGATTTTTTTCGAATGAAATTCAACTGGTGTATGCCCAGCTTTAGGGAGGCATAAACCCACCAAGAGAATTTTGTCAAGTTAGATGAGGGGTGGGCAATTAATTTTCTCGAGGGGCCACATAAGGAACTGGGACTTCTGTAAGGGGCTGAACTGATTAACGCATGGCAAAGGGCCCTAAATGAAGTCTTGTAGTGCCCAAATTGTGCCCACATAGTATGTGGCACATACCATTTTTTTTTCTTTACAGGCCACAGGTGGGACCTGGGAGGTGTAGCCACAGGATGAGGACGGATAAGGAGGACAGAGGAGTAGCTGGGGGTGGAAGACATTTGTCACTAGTTGTTAGGACCACCCAGTGGTCGTAGCAACCAATGGCTGCATAGGAGGAGAACCCCTGATGTCATTGGTGGATGCCAGCAGTCCTAGCAACCAAAGACTAAAGAAGAATTAGGTCCGGACATGCACCGATTGCCGAACTGCCCTGGGCTATGGCTTGCAGAAGATGTATGTGCCAGTGGGCCGGACAAAAAGAGACAAAGGGTCTCTGTTAGATTATAATCTGCTATTTTGATCACTTTGTGTATAGGCAGTAATGTTGACCAAGGTTCCATGTCCTACTAATGCAAAAGCACCCATGTTAGTGCTGAATGATAAATCAGCTTTGTGTAGATGCAGGTAGATATGGGGAAGAAGGTCTCCTACTTCATCTATTTTACACTACAGAGGACGAGTGGAAGGTGTAAGACCTTCCTACCATAAAAAGGCAAACCTTTCCACTGTAGACAAAGAGCCATAATTTAACCCACCAGTATCCTTAACAAAACTACCCCTATTGTAATGTTTTCTTTTTGAAAATCTCCTAATCTGATTTACAAAGGGATCATGAGATCACTGTGGCAACCAATCAGAGTGATCACATAATCAGGAGCCTGTTCTTGGCTCCCAGTCATAAACAGTGATCGGGAGACAGCTCTTGTCACTGTGCTAGGGACGCAGGGAAGCTCTCGCCAGCCATATTTTTTATTTTAAGAGAAAGCGGAGAAGACTTAAGCTTTTTATTTCTGCCTGTGACCAGATTGGGGACAGTTTCTTTCACTTCTCACTTCCTGTCCCTGTGATGTCCATACAAGAAATGGGAAAGAGGTGCTTTTGCCACCTGGGAAAGAAAGGCACAGGCAGTAATAATAACATTGTCAGGATTTCCTTCCTTACTCTACCAAAAATGTGTTTTTGTTTTTTTGCCTTTGTCCCTGTTGGAGAGATTTCTCATTGCACTCTATCCTAACAGTAAGGATTGGGAAATCTCCCCAATAGAGCTGTAAGTAAAAATGTTCAAATCCTTCCCTGCTTTGTGCAAAACCAAATTAAATGTTTTGGCTGGGGTAAGGATTTAATACACATAATAGTTTCTTGCATTTTATCAGTCACAGTAAACCTTTCCAAACTTGATTTTAAATAATTCTTATAATTATTTTAGTGTAACAACTTACCGAGCAGGTAGAGGAGGATCTGCTTTTCCAGCCACCAGCCATGAAGATCTGTGATAGGCATATCTGTACCTTTTGTTGTCCACTGGTACGATGTCCATTAGAACAATGTATTTGGCATCTGGATCAACTCCAGAGAATGAAACCCGGATGGTAGGAAACATTCTCCTAGAAAAATGATCACAAAATACACTTATTATTAAATAATAGTTAAAAAATAATTTATGCAGGCCATGGCTTTTTTATAAAGAGAGAAACATAATTGTAGTAAAATATGGTATTCGATAGAGCCCACACTAATAAAAGAAGTTGCTACCAAATAGGGGTGTAACTGTAGATCATGGGGGCCATAGCAAAATTTTGATGGGGCCCATTGGTGACATCCCTACTGTCAATGGCATTCAAGTCAGGTGACAGGAGAGCCGTTTCCTCCTGTACAACTGATGACAGCTCTTCTTGATTGGAATTGTAACATGGAGTACAGTGTCAGTGAGATCAGTAACTTCAGCAATCCTTAATGGGGCCCCCTTCCATCCCCAGACCCCATAGCAGATGCATGGGCTACTATGGCTATTGTTACGCCACTGCTACCAAACCCTCTCTTAGTGGTGTAATAATGAACAATTTGCAGAGCCATTTACCCTGTGAAATCCATGAATGTTTATTCTGTGTAAATGGAGGCCAAAATTAATGTTCTTAATACATTTTCTTTCCAATTTAAATGTCCAATTTACTATATGTAAAATACCTCATTATGACCCCTAAATAGAGCTGAGGAGCATAGGAAAGACATATCTATTTCATATGCTCATCAGCTCCATCTAGTGGCCATAATACAGTATTAAATGATGACCCTCAAAATTACATTGGAATTATCAAGAAAATATACTAAAAACTAGGGATGCACCGATACCACTTTTTTAAGGCCGAGTACGAGTACCGATACTTTTTTTCAAGTACTCGCCGATACCAATTACCGATACTTTTTCTTAAAGGGACAGGTCACATTTTTTCTAAAGCAATACAAAATCATGATTTTAGGTCAGTTTCTTAATATTATGAAGAACATGAACACTCTGTAGTGTGGCACAGCTATATCCAATTCTGCATACCTGGCTTTATATTATAAGAACTTTATAATATAAAGCCAGGTATGCAGAATTGGATACAGCTGTTCCACACTATACAATAATACACTGTTCTGGAGTCTGGACGTGTGATAATCTATTTTCCCCTCTAGGGGGATATAAGCCTTAGTTAGCAATGGCATGATAAATATTCATTTCATTATTCAATGTCTTTTTTTAAATATTATAACATTTATAATATTAAAAAAAGACATTGAATAATGAAATTAATATTTATCATGCCATTGCTAACTAAGGCTTGTATCCCCCTAGTGGTCAAAATAGATGAGCACATGTCCAGACTGCAGACCAGAACACAGTGTGGCACAGCTACAGCCAATTCTGTATAACTGGCTTTATATTATTATTACATTTTCTTATAATATAAAGCCAGGTATGCAGAATTGGATATAGCTGTGCCACACTGTGTTCTGGTCTGCAGTCTGGACATGTGCTCATCTATTTTGACCACTAGGGGGATACAAGCCTTAGTTAGCAATATCTACATAGTTATTTTCTTTTTTTTAAATAATATATGCCGGTAAACAGCATTTTTGTGCCCAGCCCCATGAGGTGTGTCAGTACTAACCTGCTGTGTCGTCTTCTCCGTCTGCTTCAGCCACTCCGTGTCACAGCCTAGTCATCTGCTCCATTCTGACCTCTTCTCCCGCTGATTGGCCGATTGGATGATGACAGGCTTCCTCACCAGTCACTCCTGACTGGTGAGGAAGCCTGTCAATCATCCAATCGGCCAATCAGCGGGAGAAGAGATCAGAATGGAGCAGATGACTAGGCTGTGACATCTGCTCTATTCTGACCTCTTCTCCCGCTGATTGGCCGATTGGATGATGACAGGCTTCCTCACCAGTCACTCCTGACTGGTGAGGAAGCCTGTCAATCATCTAATCGGCCAATCAGCGGGAGAAGAGGTCAGAATGGAGCAGATGACAGAGGAGGTCACGGCCATCTTGCTTCATTGAAGACGCGATGGAGGTCCTGTGTGCGGCGGATTCGGGTCCCTGAAGATGGCGGATGCGGCACAGGTACTCGTTTTATGTATCGGAGTATTTGCACGAGTACGAGTACTCATGCAAATACTCTGTATCGCCGCCGATACCGATGCTTGTATCGGTATTGGTGCATCCCTATTAAGAACATTCATTTTGTGAATCCGTTCGCATAGCATGAACATTTACAGAGTGTATATATACTGTATATACATTAATAAATGTAAACAGTTCACTTAGAGTTCTATTTGTCACCTCTAAAGAAGAAGGGGTAGTTGGAGATGAATAAAATAAACATTATATTTGCAAACCTGTTTGATCACTTGCTATGCAGATCATGGCCGTGATTTATTAGGCTTCAGGAACCACAAAGTACACAAAAGACATGGTAAAGTGGCTTCTCTGTCAATATTATTGTACATCATTTTATCATGCCCTAAGTGCCATTGCAGTTTGATGAATCAGGGCACATGACTCCTGTATGGATTGATCATCCCTCATGCACAGAGCGGTTATAACATGATAAGCCACACCCTGATACAATCTCCTCAAGTGTGCCAATGAATATAACAAATAAATAGCAGTATACTCTTTTGTAAATATGTCCCAAATCTAGGAAATGTATGGCAATTTGCTCTCTCTCTATATATATGTGCGTGTGTGTGTATTTCCCAAAAGCTGCACAGATAAGACATTACTTCAGGAGTAAAGCTTATTGATAATCACACCCATAATTTCAGTGCAGCTCTTTCAAACTCAGAAACCATTACCTCACTATGTAAGTTTAGGAACTAGTGATTATCCATCGTGCTGGAAAGGTTCTGATTTTCAACTGTGGTGTCAGTTTGAAAAGCAATGTGGAGAAGGAAACTGTTTTAGCCATAAGCTGAGCTGCAGATGTCAGTTAAAACTGCCTATGGCCAAATGTACACATACATGTAAAGATTATAAAAATATACAATTTTTGTAGTGCTGATAACACTAAAACCCACTTTTGACCACCCAGTAATAATGTATTAATCATAAGACTAATGTCAAGTTTAGACTTTTTCCCAAGCAAAAAGGTTCATGCTGAGAGTTCATTGTTATCTCCTTATTCTGAGCCCATGTGGGTACAAAGCTTCAAAGGTGAGCCAATCACAGACCCAGCAATGATTTTAACATCTGCACTTTATTACAGGTTTTTATATATCGACAACAATTTATGCATCTTTTTACATAATGGACATTTACATCAGTCCCTGCCCTAAAGGAGCTTATAATTCATGGTCCCTATCTCACATGCATACATACACATACTACGGCTGGTTTAGACAGGAGCTGCTTGGATTAAGGGTCTGGTAAGAAATGTTTGGGGGGAATTTTTTTTCGGCATGGGGTCCCCCCTAAAATTCATAGCATACCTCAAGGGTCTGGTATAAATTTGGAGGGAGGGGGGATTCTCACGCTTAAGAGCGTATCAGTTAATTTCGATTGACATTCAAACTAAATTGAGGGTGTATCTGAATTTTTGTTATCAAAAATTCAGATACTTTATTTTCCCATTCGGCAATTTGCCGATGTTCGTCCAAATGTGAATTTGGATGAAAATGAATGTACTAGCCTAGTGTTAATGTTTATATAAATTTGTTTTAACAATTTTGTATATAAATACAATTTGCAGTTCTATATGTTCATGGGGCATTCATATTTGCTCATTGCAAACTCAGGCTCTGCTACCAGCTTTGTAGTACTGCTCAGTACAGTGTTCTTAATATTCTGCCCTGCCTATACAGGATAATCTAAAAATCTCTGTATGTAATACAATAATAAAGATGTTAAAGTGAAATCATGTAAAAATTTAAATGTCTCATAGATTACTTTAAGGTCAATGCTGTAATAATATACTTTGCTTTTGACAATAGCATGTGCCTTTGCATAAAAAGTGGAGAACTTTGTACTAACTGTTATTCTGTCTTGCAAAAGTTAATATGCAAAGCGTTTGATTTTGAAATGATTTAGTAAGTTTTATTTTTATATTGAGAAACTTCCAAAATATTTTTACACCCTAAAACTTTCTGGAACGTCCTATTCAGAAAAGCCAGATCTCAGTGGAAACTCCTAAGCCAGGAATTATGTTAGCAGAACATTCACATTTGGCCGGTTAGATCCAGCCTGGATGATCGGCTTTTCTTCTTAGACAGGTTGGCCAGAAATACCTACTCATGTTTGAAGGTGTCCCTAGATATGGTCCATAGATCTGGCCAACATCAACTGAATTGGATGACAATCATATGATGCCAAAGGGCACCTGATTATCTTCTTGCTAACTTCTTACTGAAACATTATAAACTACATATTATTATATTTATTTGGTAAATGAGGCAACTATGTTTCCTTGCTACATTTCTCACAATAGTTGGTCAAATTCTGCTTCAACACAGGGATGTATTTCAGAAATAAGTACATCAGTAATTCCCAGATTCAAGTTTCCCAGTTTTTGCTGCTATTTAACATTCCCTGATAGTGCTGTCTAAGTTTAATGTGACACAAAAAATGCATTTAAGTACCTTAACTATTAACAAATACGTATTTTATTTGTGTATCACTCAGCTGTAGATTCTCAAATCATCTCTGAATTGGTGCTGACACTGTCCTTCCTTCTGGAGGGTGGCTACTTTTGTTCACCACGGTCCCTGTGTGTTTTGTAAAGTAGCCATCACTCCAAGCAGACTATTCAACACCAATGTTATCAGTAGAGAACTACCCATTTATGACCACTTTAAAGTTGGGAAGGCTGCCACCTTGACAACAAACCTATACAGACCCTCTAAGTCTGCCTAACCACCCTGGCGGTATTCCCGAGTGTGGCTCGGGGTGAATTTTCAGTACCAAGAACGGTAACCCCGAGCCACACTTGGGATTGCGCGAAAGTGTAACTTTCCTTGTCCCTGCGAGCCCGCGGTGTCCTCTGCTGTGTGCGTCCGGCCGATGCCGGCATTCGGCTTTCAGTTTTGTTTTCGGCCGTCACAGCGGGGGGCGGAGCCGGTGGGAAATTCAAAAGTGCAAACATGACATTTACACAGAATGCAAACTTGCACTCAAGTCATTTTTTCCAGTGTGAATATTGTAGGATTTTAGAACCTATGTTCCATATGCCTGAGGCTCCACAATGCATTGAGCAAGTTCCAATGAAGGTGAGATGTGTCCATCTACAGTCTTTAAGAACTACAATTAAATATTGTAACCAGTGTTGACAAAGCTATGGTGATATTGATGGTTGACCCTAGACCACAGGAGATTACCCAGGTCACTAGATAAGAGGGAATAGTCTACTAGCCAGGTAGGATTTTTCCAACCATACAATTTTGATATCTACCAAAGAACTTTGGGTGGGGAGATATTGTTTCTGCCTGTTTTTAAATGAGCCTATAAAGCACCAGGATCTACTGCAGACATGATGACAGTAGGGCACACATGGCAACTTGTTTCTTCACTCTTGTACATGGGCAAGTGAAGAGTCAGGCCTGCTTGAACCCTAGCAACCAAATTCTCTAATTTGCTGTTAAATATACTATTAAAAGCATTTATATCTGTTCGATAATTGCAACAAAATACCTGTTCATGTCAGAAATTCCAAGGAGAAGCATTAGTCCTCTCAGTTCTTATCCAAGAACTACAGAATGATTATCTATCCCCAGTTCAAGATATCACTTTGATGTTTGTCAGGATAGGATAAAACAAATAGGGGGTCTATTCACTAAGCTGCCGTAGGCAGCCGAGTGAAAGACTGACCTGAAGTAAAGTGAGCCGAACGCTGTTCGGCTATTCACTTCAGGCTGGTACGGCTGAAATCAGCCGTACATCAGGTGGCTTCACGTGGCTTCGGGTCAGCCGAACATGCTCAGCATGTTCAGTTGACCCGAAGTGCAGGAGGAGTTCGACTAAGCCGAACCTCCGGCAGGCTACTCGCTGCTGTTCGGTCTATTCTTAGCGGCATTCGGCTCGGCTGTTCTGCTCGGTCTCAGAGAGACCGAGCAGAACAAAAAAAATAATATAAAACAATTGTGCGGAGCTAGCAATGGCAGCTAGCTCCGCCCAATAGTTTTCTATTGGCCGGCGGTTCTGCTGCCGTCGTAAAACAAACAAAAAAACTCACCCGGGCGCTCTGGGAGTCTCCCGCTCCCGGCCGCCCAGGAGAGAAACACTGATTTTTCTTTTTTTTTTCTCTTTCACGGCTCCGTGTCAGAATAGAAAAAAAAAAATAATAATAATTTTTTGCCCATTGGAATGCATTGACCTTGGCTCTGAGGGACCGAGCAGAACAGCCGAGCCGAATGCCACTGAGCGGCATTCGGCTATTCACTCACTGCTGTTCGGCATCTTTAAGAATAACCCAAACAGCTTCGGCAGCTTAGTGAATAGACCCCATAATGTTCAAAAAACCCTTTTTTTTAAAACAGCATTGCCTGTAACAACTTAACCAAGCTAAGAACATTTTTCAAATAAATATATGAATGGTCCATATAGTGAACATGAATAAGTGGAAAATGTATTCAGTTTAAAGTCATTGCAAAGGATGGGGGGCTCTTTTTGTGTCTGGTGGAAAAGAGGTTTAACCTCCACACACGGAATGGCTTCTTCACAGTAAGAGCTGTATAAGTATAGAATAGAATCCCACAGGAACTAGTTCTAGCTAGCTCAGTTGATTGTTTAAATGAAAGCTGGATGCATCCCTAATAAATGCACAGCTGGCTATTATCATTTATAAGTAATAACACCAGAGGCTGTTGATCCAGGGAATATCCAATTGACTTAAGGGATCAGGAAAGATTTTTCCCCTGTCGGAGCAAATTGGACCATGCGTTATGCCTTCCTCTGGATCAGCTGTGGAAATAGGGTTCTGTATATGGAGGTTTTCAACTTATTTATTTGTTAATTTTTTCTGTTGGTTGAATTTAAGGGACTTTGGTACTTTTATCAATCTCACTAACTATGTGAATGTTTTATCATGCGCTTCTTTCCTTTTAAATGTAGTCCTTTACAAACAACACTCCATAAACTTATATTTATGGGGTATTGTTTGTTATTTAGTTTTTTATGAAAATAGTTCTATATACTCTGTAAAATACCATGGAATATGTCATCGCTGTATAAATACAGAAAAAAAATAACATTTGTTCTGTATACATTTTTATCCGGTCTGCCTCCTGAACAATGATACAAATTGACTGTAAATTATTCAGGAAGGATTGTGATTGGCTAACTGTCATTTTAAAATTAGCCATCAAATGGCATTATGTCTCAAGAGCTGAGCATTCATGGGTGTAAATTAGTAACATAACTGTAGAGGTGTCAGAACATTTTTAACCCCCCAACATTGCATTGCGTAATATATTGTATTTGAAAGATCTTTACTGTTTAAGGCCAGGTATGTTTTCATTTTTACAGATCCCTTCACTAATGGAGGTATATAGCTACAAAAGTAGGTAAAGCTTTTAACTCAGTTGGTGGTAGGGATTAGTCTTTAGCTTTCCAGAAATGATTGCCTTGAGTTTCCTGGAAATACATTTTTAGTGTTTTTTCAATTTTCTTTCTTAGGTAATACATAGACCCAGAACATCATGTCAGTAACATATTATGTGTAATGGATGTAGTGTCATTTTTATTGCTATATTGTTCATGTGCTGGGCCTCAAAGAATATATGCTGATCCTTTGGGGCACCCATTAAATGCATTCCACTGTTTTCGATGCTCGTTCCATTATGTCATAATGTGTGCTATGAAGCAAAGAAAAGAGTTTGAAAGATATACACAGAGATGTTTACTTGAATGTAGAAGATGATACAATACATTGACTTGTCTGTATTATATAAAATGCATGCTTGGCTGTCTGCGTGTGACATTTCCTGTACTTTAGGAAAGTTAATTTACCTGCCAGACTTGGTAATGATCATTTCCGTCCCTAGGTCATGGAACTTATCCCATAGTTCCTTGGTCTCCAGGCTGCAGGAAATCTTAGCCATCTCCTCGCTGGGGATGATTGGAGTGGTAGGGATAAGAGGTTCTGTACACAGAGAGGCAGGACTGCTACTGCTGAAATCCCCATGAGGGTCCACGCTGGATATGTCACTCAGAGGAACACAGGATGACTTCTCGACAAATTGTTCTAACACACAGAAAGAAAAAAAAAGTATCAGTAACTGAACTAACAAGGACACAAAGCAGCAGACCTGGAAAATGTCTCTCATTTAAAAGCAATTGAATATACTGGGCTGGTGATGAGAAAGATAAAAGCTGTGCATTAGTGTCTATTCCATTCAAGTCATGGAGAGATATGTATGAAAGTGGATCAGAAAGTATCCCTTCAGATGGGTATTGTATAAAGGCTGGAATAATATTGTACCAGCATAATCCCTAATTCAAATATTATATGCAAGTGTTGCCAATATACTATATGAATATGGGGGAAAATACAAAAATCTGAAATATTTAATTATTTCTCAGAAAAGGATAGCTAAAGGTGAGGTTCATTTTCACAATAAAACTCCCTGTTGTTTGCATAGTGCTTATGCTACTCAGCTATGTATTTAGAGGTTGATTTACTAATTATGTGACTTCTACTCTTGATGAAGTGAATACATGTTCTTTTATAACACCCAATCACATGTAGGGGAATGCAAAAAAAATATGAGCTTCTTCGTAATATTCCTGGATGCCCAAGGCAAGCATAGGTAATCAATCAGTAACATTGGAGTGGATGATGCACAAGCTCAATCAAAGCAGTAAAGTGAAAAGCATTCATCTTCCCTGTGCTGTAAATTAGCAGACAAGCACAGAACAAGCAAAGCCAACGCCACCACCAGTGAAATCCAAGATTTTAAAAGATGATGTAATAAATGGCCATAGATGATGAATTATTTATTCTAAAATACTCATTCTCAGGCGCAGAATTATCATTATCTTTGTTGAAAGCAGACCAATGCAAGGCAAATTCTGATTGGTTGCTCTGAGTTACTGCACAAGATTTGGATATTTTTTTTAAATGAATGAGAGTGACTGTCTTAAAAAAAACAGACCGGATGGTGGTGCTGTCAAAGTATATATAGCTGCAATTGGTGTAGAAAGTTTGGAATGCCAAGGGACTTATTTTTATCCCTGAAAGAATAAGTATGAAGCACATATGAAATAAGCTGAATGGTGCAGATTTACCCTAAGACTGCAAAATTTCCCTGGTGCCTTCCTTAGACTTTCTATGTGCTAATAGCACTTGCATGGTGTGCCAGCGGTTATGTCAAGTACATAGAGCTAATATAATGATAGATTTCTCTTAATAACAAATATTATGGGACATTAAAAATAGATTATTTTCATAAGGGATCCACAGTAAAAGCATCAGATGGTTTGATGTAGATAAGTGTAACCTATTTTTCCTAAATGCAGTAAGCTTGGGAATATAAAAACTAGACTGTTAGGCTGTGTGTGTTTTAAAAAGAAAGAAAGAAAGAAAGAAAGAAAAGGAAAGGAAGCTCAATTAACTATACAATGTTTAATTAATATCAGCTAATATTTATTTAATTAGATAATAAATTATAAAATGAGTATATGAAAATAAGTATATGAAAACACTGTGTATTAGATATTTCGGTAAATATTATAGACACAATTTATATAAAGATTTCTCAGGATACGACAGCTTAATATTATTTTTGTGAAAGATAAATATTGCAACCCTATCTATTTTGCTGTCAGAAAATAAAACATTGGTAAATGGTTAAAGTACATATTTTTAGGATGTAGTTCAGGACTTAAGAGCTAGAAAAACTTACAAACATAACAGCCTTTCCCAGTCACGGTACTGAGCACTATTGAACTTTTAAGGAGACATTTGAATATAGAAACACAGACACAGATATAAAGAGCTGCTTACAGTAACCTGAAAATTGTTACATTACAGAAACCTAATGATCTATAAAAAAAAATGCCATGCCTCTACATTTTATGTTAACTGCACTAATATCAGGTAATCTTATATAAAAAAAAGTCCTTTGAAGGGAGCACCTATCACTAACAATATTGTATTCTGGAAATGGCTTGTAGTTAACACATGTAATGATAGTATACAATATTTGAATTCCCCTTTTTATTTCATGCCTTCTTGATAGTTTTCTCCACAGTTAAAAGATGTGGATGTGGACTTACATGCATACAAAGGTGTCCACCGTAGAAATGGCTGCATGTCAATGTTAAAAATAAATAAAGGCATTATGTAATAAAATAAGAAATTCATATACCGAATACGATCATTACATGTATTACCCCATACTATTACCAGAATACAATATTTTTCTCCATTGTGGTCTTGTACACATGAATTTGCCCATAATCACCTTTATACATTTTAAACAAAACAAACAGGACAGTTACATATTTGTAGGATGGAAATGAATCTTTCTAGGAAGTGCAGTTCTTCTCAATTGATTGTCTTCAGACATATAATAATTAATGTTACAAAATAACATTTTCTCTACGTGTATTTGGTTCAAGGAACAGAATATCAGACTGGGTAATTCATTTTTTCCTCTTACTTGGATACTAATAGGTGTTTTAAAGCAACTTCTGTATTTTTTGCAAACGAATATCTAGGAAAAGAGTAGTTGACAAAGCTATAATATAATGTATGTGGGGATATTATTATTTATAACAGTATTTTAATGTATTGGAACCAGCTTTATCTGGGTATTTTATTAATAAAAATATTGCAAAATGAGAATGGAAAATTATTATTTAACATGCAGAGGGGTACTAATATTGAGTGTTGATTGGATATTGTAATTAGTAAAAACATTGCAGAATGTGCATGGAATTTAATATTATTTGATTTAAAAAGGAGAATATTATTATTTAAAACTATAGTGTGAAATGTATCAGAACCAGTGCAATCCGGGTCTTTGTACTAATCACTGAAAACATACAATTTGCTTAAAACATTGTCGAATGTTTCCGAATCAATGTTATCAATGTTAATTATTACGTTTGTAATAATTAACAAAAGCATTGCAGAAGGAACATGGAGTATAAGATTATTTGATATGAATTCTGTTATTTGGAATTATGTTGATTGAATTAGAACCAGTGCTATCTGGGGAATTTGATTTATAAGTAGCATCGCAGAATGTATAGTTTATAGAGTATATTATTATATGATATAAAGAGGAACAAACACTGTTATTTAGAATAGTGTTGAATGTTCCGGAATAAATGTTGCATTTGTATTAATAAATAAAACCACTGCAGAATGAGTATAGAGTATATTATTATAAGGAATGAATGAAAGAAAGACATTTGGTATAGTTCAATGTTAAAAAAACTGCAGCAATTCACACAATCGCGTCTATAATTTTCAGTATAAATATCAGTATAGCTGTCTCAGCCGGGATATCATCGTCTTTCTTTGTATCATGACATAATTTAAATATAATTGTGACTTTGTGGCTTCTGTAAATGTGAGCCTGTCAGGTATGGAGCCAAGGGCAGTCAGTTCGGTCTGATTATACAGAAGACGAATTGAACAATCCGGACCCTTCCAGTTAGAAGTTCTCCCATACAGGGGAATGTAAAACCTTAGATTACCCGTATATTAGCGAGCGCTGATCATTGTTCTGTATATAACTATGCACACATAAGTTTCAGCTATAACGAAATTATGTTTCCATGATTCATATTAAACACAGCTAGGCTGTTAGACTTACTTATGAAAGCTACAGCGTTTCGGATGTTAAAGGGATCATTTGTATACCTGGCTGTATGCGCTTAAAATGCATAAACATCGGGGGAGTTAAAAGCAGTCCCTGGACCCCATTGTCTTTTTAAAGTGAACTGGTCTGTTTAAAATGTAGTCACTTTATTTTTTCAGCGACCGATTACAAATTTTTACTCCTTTCTTCACTTTTCCAGGACAAGCAGATGACACTATATTGGTTTCTATGATCAACAGCTCCACTTTTTTCTCCACATTTCTAAATGGCTGCCTTGTGATCACTATCAGCCTACGCCATATAGTACATGGCTTCTATATTATCTGAGCACTGATAGGGGAAAGCGTACACCTAGCAAGAAAGTGAATGAAACCTCGGTAGTATTGCCAGTAGAGACCCTACACCTAACACATTGAGGTTTATGTACTATTGCTAAAGAAGTAGAGGCTGATCACTTTGCAAAGTGAATGCTAGCAAACAACCTGAGTTTGCTTTAAATGCACACTCACATAGGAGGGAGATAAAATAGAAAAAAAGGACAGAACATTCCCTAGCGCATGGCTGGAGGAATAAAAAGAACACAGCTTCTCCTTACTTTAGTGAACATTCACTTCTGCTAAGTCTTTACTCCTTTAGCCTTCTACTCCTTCAGTAGATCAACCCTTACAGTATAAAAAAACATAACGCTTAAAACTTGTACGTATTTTATGTTAAATAAAGTATGTACACATCTATGCAGAAATGCATATCCACACACCTACAGAATTGTCTTCATCAGTAGCATATTGGTGAAATGTCAATATATACTTATTTATTGTAGGAATATGTTTTTTTAAATCTTTGTGGGAGATACAGAACAAGGGGAACGTATCTATCTATCTATCTATCTATCTATCTATCTATCTATCTATCTATCTATCTATCAAGAGACCGCTGTACGTCCACTTTCTGTATGTCAAATTTAATATGAGAGAGAGAGAGAGAGAGAGAGAGAGAGACCTAGGGACAGTTGTAAGTCCAGTTTCTGTATGTAAGAGAGATAGAGAGAGAGAGTTTTGTGTGATGTTATTATTAGAGAGAGTGACCTAGACAGTTGTAAGTCCACTTTCTGTAGATTTTATAATAGAGAGAGAGAGTGGGGGGAGAGAGAGACCTAGGGACAGTTGTAAGTCCACTTTCTGTAGATTTTATAATAGAGAGAGAGAGTGGGGGGAGAGAGAGACCTAGGGACAGTTGTAAGTCCACTTTCTGTAGATTTTATAATAGAGAGAATATCCGAGTCCCAGTCTACTTCCCCTGTAAGCCAGGCTACTCACCCAGTGGTTTTATTGTACTCTCCGATGTCTCCTTGTCCTTGCCTGTACTGCTGGACATAAGAGCGGCTATAGAGAAGGCGTTCGCCCTGGAGGAGAGCTGAGGTTTGGGAGAAGCTGTGTATTCCATGCTGGGCTTTCTCCTCCGGCTAAAGCAACAAGTAAGAAGCGGACTGAGAAGCAGGCGTGTAGATCCGATGATGTGGTGGATGTGAAGGTACCAGTAGTAGTTCTATGAAAACATATTGCTAGTCGGTCTGCGGCGGACTGTCCCTCCTGGTCGCTGCTCTCCTCGGGATGGTTGGTGGTACTGAGTGTAGGAAAGCCTTGGCATCAGATCAGAAGTTAGTAGCTGGGAGGGCTCTGGCGATTGGCTGGAGCAGACTGTCTGCCTGAGTAGGGAGCTGATGTTGTACACTGAGTTGAATCTCAGCCTCCACTTCCTTAATTTGATGGCCACACAGATCATATCTCTTCCCTGGCCAATTGGAGGACTTGTGCGTCACATCTGCCTGATACAGCTGATAAATGTCTTGGAGGTGCTTGCTGGATAGAGGAGTACACGACTGAAGGACAGAGACAGCCTGTGTAGAAGGATGTGATGTACACAGCTTACACCTAAATACTACATCTCTTTCATTTCCTAAAGGTGATCATTAAAACTCAGCCCAGGATTAGAGGGAGGAGTGTTCTGAATATTATAAGCTGAATTGGACCATTAGCCTTATTTTACGATTATGATCAGGAGTGGGCCAATGATTATTCACTTATAGCAAATAGGAACGTGCCCGTGTCTTCCTCTCAAATTGAACTGTGAAAGCTCATAATGAAGATAGAGATCACTCAATGTATTTACACATGCATGTATATGTAAGGAACTTTCCATCATTTTCCTAAATGCTCAGTAACTGTAATTGTCAGCCATGGAAGGACCCAGCACACACTTGTCAGATCAGCCACAGACATCTGGGTCCCACCTTCACCAGTGGCATCATGTAAATGTGAGAGGCGTGTACTGGGAATTAATCACACACGTCTGCTGCCTGCAATATTAGGTGTATTAGCCAGTGATAGTGAGCCTTCTAATTACCTGCACACCAGCCAGAGATCCTGCGGGTTAAGCCATGTTGTGATAATTAGCAATTAATGGCTTGTCCACAGTGCTATGAGCCAAGACAAATGATTCGGTACACGATATCAAAACCATAATAACCTCCACACATATACTGACAGACTGACTATTATTTGTGTGCAGACAGCAGGACATCTGGGCAACAGTTGTAGGAGTTCGTTTTTGTCGGCATAAATGTATTTTGTACTATCAATAATTCAATCTAGTCAATTTGATTAATTGTATAAACTTGTAAGACATTTAAAAATGATAATGAACCTGTATATACTTATTATTATTAGTATTGTTATTATTATTATTATTATTATTATTACCACTACTGCTACTACTACTACCATTAATATCATCATCCACACGTTGCATATACTCTCAGCTAAAATAGATAAATACATAAACAGAGAAGCTACAAGAAAATAATATCAAATTGTGCAACTAAAACAAGAGGCATTAACCAAACGTTTTAATGAAAATGTCCAAAAAAGCTACCATCTAAATTGTTATTAAGTGAATTTATTACATTCACATTCCTAAAGGATCTGTAGATATTTTCGGTAAATATTAATATGTGAGGCTTCTATGTGATAGTAATATTTCAGCTTGGCAAGAATACCTGGTTGGAATTATTATCCTTGTATTTGTACAGAGATGTATGAGTTAGATGATAATAATATAATCATATCATTTTAAAAAATACAAAACAAAACATATTACTTTAGATTGGTAATGTTTTACATGGGCAGTGACTTTTAGAAGTTTGATATGATTGACCAGTGAGTAAATGGAGGAATAAGGATGAAGCGGGTTTGTTGCTTGTGTAGAGGAGATCTTGTCACTTGTGCTCAGGCTGTTTGCGGAGACAATGTGGCAACATTTGTATAGTCTGCATCCTCTCGCTATCTCCTCCAGACCCCTCTCTCAGTGGGGTTAATCCACTTCACAACAAACCATTTTCTCACTAATCTGAACAGGACTCCTGCAGCAGACTATGGGAAAACACAGTCAACTCAAACCTCCTGACTGCAGGTACATTGATAGATCTGTTTTGTTACAATGACATATCTCTGCTATGTGTCTATTAATGTCCTGGCCTTTTCCTTAAATCAACACTGCCTATCTGCACCTCTTTACTGCAGTTCCTCCACATCTGCATTGATAGCATTGCTGCTGGGAGATGGGGCTCCAATACTACTACAAGCTCATTCCTATGGAGTTAGCAAGTTTCGCATCAATGTAACCATTAAAGAACAAACGAGTACAGTTACATGATAGATCATAAGAAAAATCAGCACCTATTATGCTGTATTAATAAATCAATTCCAATCACCCTTTGTGATCAGATCCTCGGTTTTCCTGACAAATAACTGTAATTGATGAGAGAGGGAGAGAGAAACAGAGAGAGAGAGAGAGAGAGAGAGAGAGAGAAAGAGAGAGAGAGAGAGAGAGACCTAGGGACAGTTGAGATATTAATTTAATAAAGGATGTTAACTTACCCTAGTGATTAAGGTTAATTAGAGTTTATTTTTATCCAGTCACCTGCAAGGCACAGTGTAGTTATTGATTATTTTTCATGCACAATTTCCACTTTATTTACTAAGTAATTATTCTTTGCTCGTTTAGTAAATCAACCCCAATGTGTGTGTGTATGTGCACTTTACTTTTAACACTGTATCGAGATTAACTCAGTAACATTTAT
>NW_017306678.1:926657-978071 GCF_000935625.1 Nanorana parkeri
ATAGTAATATATGTTACACTATTAGATTTCGATTTCTAAAATTAGCGGCATCACTGGTGCATACTACAAATATCTGTAGCCACGTAGCCGTTTTGCATTTTCTTTCTATACAGAACCATTCTTTTTACACGATTAGTATACTTTATTATCATAGGATAATATTTATGTATTTCTTCTAAGTGGAGCCAGAACACATAATCCCAGATTTGATGGTTGAACCATACTGCCGCACAGAGTCTGGAGAATAGTAGTCTATCATGTCTTTATTTTCCTTATGAAATCATAGTGGGTTCCCTCGCATCCCCCAGGAGTAGATTTTCCTTGCCCCAGACCCTGATAACGAAATGACTCTCGTCTAGACGTGTACGACTCATACATTTCATACAGCCCGATCTGCTCACTCCTTGCACCTTCTCTGGTTAGTTCTCACGTTGGCACCGCGGCTCAAATAAAATAATCCGTGTGTCTTGGTGGTTCCCATATCGACATTCATTTTGGGGGCCACTTTACAAAACCACAGCCCCCTATATTAACGGCATCTGTTCAAAACGATATGGAAAACGTTACCCCAAATAAGTGCACACTAGCCTTTTATAGCTCTGTGAAAACTGACCGTACTTGCTATACATTTGGTTCAAAGCCAAAACTAAAAGTATCAAAACTGTCCTTTATATTCACACTTTCCTTATGAGGAAAAAAAAAAAAAGAAGTACTAAAGTAATTAAGCTTCCAAAATCAGTCAGTTGGCAGTGGATCTGATTATACTTTAGTCCTACAAAACTTATTAAATAACAGAAATTTATTTTCAATATGGTTGTCTACTTAAAACTGAGTTTGTATGTGTAATGTGAGAAATACTCCTTTAGTAATTTACCCCATAGAAAATAGTAATGTGTAATTAGCAGTTTAGACCTGATGATGACGACAATATAATAATAATAAATCATAATCATAATAATAGTAATTATGAGCAACACCAGCACATATTCTTATTCTTATTCTTATTCTTATTATCACCACCACTTGCTATTATTATTATTATTATTATCATCATCATTATTACAATGCCATTACATATAATCTGAATTTTGGCCCATAAAATAAAACAAGGAAAGCTTTGTCTGCGTGAAGAGGAATCACAGCCTTGGTGCACCTGCTCATTCAGTAATTACATTTAACTCGGTTTCATTCCCTTCATTGTGCTTATATAATCCACCATCCTTTCTTTTATGCTCCAAATTATCTGTCTCTATTTAAGGGGTCAGATTTCTGTAAGGGAAGGATAGGTCCATTAAATCTTACACTTTAATGGGTATGTATAGCCACAACGTTTTAATTTTTATAGAATATGAGAGACTAAAACCTCTGTCAAGTGTTTATCGTTGTCTGTGTCCCTGCCAGTTAGATTCATCCTCTCTGTTAGTAGAGGTGACCATATCCACTGAGTCAGAAAGTGATAAGACATTTAAAATGCTTCAATTATCACCAATAGGGATGATCTTAGGTGCTGACCAAACCAACTCTGAACATGGGCTGCTTCGAACCTGAAAGGAGCTGCTCCTGAACATGAAAGAAAGCTTCTTCTATGCTGCCCAATCAGCAGCTTGATGTAAGCAAAGGGGTTAAATGCATTGACATCATTGACCTTACAAACCTACATGCCTATATTTGGTAAATGTCATTTACCTAATATTGCTATGTGTCATATAAGGTAAATGACATCAACGCAACCATCCGCCCCTTTGTTTACATGCAGCTGCGGGGGGCCGGGAATGCTTAGCCTGCAGCTGACTGGGTGGAAGTCCTTTTTCTAAGGAGCTCAGTTTAGGGCGGGGTTCGGTCCAAACCTGAGCTCATCCCTAGTCACTTCCATAGCAGCTGAGGGTAAATCTACCAATGTGGACACCTGTTTCAGTAACGACTGACTAAGAAGATAATCCCACCCACTTTGTAGTGCTTTTCTTTAACTGATGAGTCACCAGGACAGGAAGTAGAGACAAATCTCCCTAATGGGTCACACATAGCACAAAATTAACAGACTGGGCTTTTCTCTAAAAAAAGTTTTGGCTATAAATATACTTTAAGCACTTCCCCTCATTCAGCTACACATCTTAAATGACACCCTTCTTATTCTTATAAGTAAACAGAGAAACAATCGGAGACAAGAAGTTATATGGTAGACTAATATCTTACCCGTGATGTGCTAACATAGGTAAATGACATGTGCATTGGGATTCAGACGAACTTGCAAATCAATATATTTGGGCATTTATGAATACCAACACATACACCAGGATGGCAGCGCCCATACATGCGCATGACGTCAACCGATGCCGCAGACGCGCAGTGTCATGTGACGTCGTGCATTCACCTCCAAGATGGTGGCACGCATGGCATTTATGAATATCCAACACATACACCAGGATGGCAGTGCCCATACATGCGTATGACGTCAACCGATGCCGCAGATGCGTAGTGTCATGTGACGTTGTGCATTCACCTCCAAGATGGTGGTGCGCACGGGCAGAACGCGCCGCTGGCTGATATGGCCGCCGCACGTTCTGCTGTTTAAATGTGCGTCAAATGAAACAAATGAAAACGTTTTTATTCTTCATTAATTTCACCCAAAACTAATTTTTATGCTGTGCACATGTCTAATTATCTAATAGGTAATAACAATGTCTTGAGTTCCAGAATGATTCCATGTTTTTGAAATCAAATAATGATTCCATGCTATCAGATTTGCAGAGTGATTCTAAATTCTTCTCTTCAGAGGTCAGAAATGGCAGCCACCATATTTCTGTCATTTCCCTTTGAAGGCTGAATATTCAGATTCCCCCATAACCTCAATCCTGAGTGGTTCTCTTTATAAGAGGGTTGCAGTCCCATAAATCGAGGGCTGGCATTTTACATAATTTGGTGACAACAAGCATCTGGCCTTCTCTCTATTCCTCTGCAATATTGTGTTATACAGCAACCAGCCCCTCCCCCACCAGTTCCTGCACCTTGATGCACTATTGGAAATTGCCTCCATTCTTCTTCCCTGCAGCATCATCTAAAAATGTGGTTTGCATATTATGCCCCATTCCAGTTTCTGCTTGGCCAGACACTTGGTAAATTACCTTTACCTAATATTGCTATGTGGCCATATTATGTAAATGACACCATAAGCATGCTGCCCCCTTGTTTACGGGGGAATGCCTAGCCCGCAGCTAATTGGGTGGAAGTTCCCATGACACTTCCATGTTCCGAGGAGCTCAGGTTCAGACCAGGATCAATAACAACCTGAGCTCATCCCTACTTTTATATGACAATGAGTATGTGGAAATTCAGGCACACCATACCAACATGGTAACCTGTGTGTTGATCTTGTTACTTTTTAGTAAATCAGGATAAGGTATACCTGCTGCTTTGCCTAAGATCACCTTCCTGGTGAGAACGTTTACCCATTTAATCAATCAGGCCCTCGCGGTTACATCTAAGGCTTCCTACACATGAGCATTATGACATTGATGGGTGGTATGACATCTGGCCATGCTTATCCAAATCTCGCCAGTGCCCGAAACAGCTGCATCTTTTCATACTCAGGTAATGGAAAATCTATCTATGTCATAATGAACAGCTATTCTTCCTGCATGTGCAAGTGCTTGGAGAGTTAACTCAAATATAGCAAGATTGTAATGAGTGTTTTCAAATCACATAACTGTCTATGGTGCTAAAGGGACTTTGTCACAAGCAAAATATGTGTGTGAGAATCCTCTGACAGAAGCTTCCATTCCCATACTTAGGCCCTGTTTACACCTGTGCATTGCAGCATCACATGCACAATGCGGGGCTTTTTAATGTGTTGTGGTGAGAAAGTCTAATTATTTGCAAGGGCTGCCTACCTCATCTAAACTACACTAAAAGGAGTGCATTACCTTTTTTTTTGAAGCCACATCACACCACAACACATGGTAATATGTTATTCTGCATTGTGGTGTGATGCAATGTACATGAGATGGTTAGGTGCGCTGGGGTTCCATTTGGAAATAATGGAACCCCCTATGCACCTAGCCATCGCATGTTTAAGTTATGCTATGAGAATGGGAACATGTAGGAAATATAAAATAGGTGTTGTTCCAGTTTGGCTACAAAAGTTTTGTTTTCAGGGCAGTGACTTCCCTTAGATTTAGTGTGCAGAACAGGAAAAGGGGACTGGTTACTTCTATCAGAGACTTCTCATATAGGTACGCGTTTCATTATAGATACCTTTTATGTATACCTGTTTAATTGACCATTATTTTAATTAATTTGCTCCCTTGAACTTGGCCCCAATCTGGGGTGATTTATTTTGTAATTAATAAGTAAAAACAGCACAGTGCATTGGCATAGTCTTGTGCATGCTCTACTTTTTCCACCACAGCGCACGGTATTGCAGTACCGCGTATTGTGCTGCGGTAGGTGTTGGCCATTGTATAGTTGTTTGATCTGGATTCATTATTGAAAAAAAACTACTTCAAGCTTTAAAAATGAAAGCTAGAAGCTGATTGGTTGCCATGCACAGCTGCTCCAGATTCTGTCTGTTTCATTCATTGTAAATTCCCCTCAATGTTTTGTTTTCTCGCTAAATGTGGGCTTTCATTTTATTTTAAATTAGGGATTTTATGCAGCTAAATTCACACGCTGGCCATTTATTAGAACAAAAAGTTGTTTTCTCTGTCTCGGATAAGGTTCTGCACTCAGAACTGCTTATCTTTGAGACTCAACAATTTATTGCTTATAGCACTAAACAGCATGGACAAGATTAGCTGTCTTACGCCCATGAAAGGAAATTAAATTGCTGCCGTGGTTGAATGAAGGAGATCATCGTCCTAGACAGCAATTACATTTTGCTGGCCTAGCAGCACTTCAGAAACAATTATTCATAATGTAACTGATCACATTAATTAGTCAAATCTGTTGACACACTTCTGTGCCAAAATGTCCGTACATTTAGGTTCTCAGGTTTGTAGTATAAAACTTAAAATTGTATCTGTCAACATAGCATAATGCAAAGCGAGCAGGAAGCAAAGATTGGAAATGTTTTTTTATATAGGTTGAGGTGTGTTTTGAAGGGACAATGTTAAAGTGTATATCTTAGGATAGATTAGGGAAGGGTTTGAACCCCTGACAGATTTTTAACTCTATTCTAAACTCTGTTAGAGTGATTTTCCCTCACTTCCTGTCCCACTGACAGCTTTTTACTAGACAGGAAGTGAGGGTAAAGCTGGCCATACATGGATCAAATGTTGACCATTCCCTGCTGAATGGGCCAACATTCGATCAGTGGGTGGCCCTGCTGGCTGAAAGACTTTTATCAAAGGTTCGGGGAGGAAAATTGTCAATGACTGCGGACAATCATCTGCAGTCACTCTTTGGGTATTCTAACAGTTGTGAGTGTTGTCTGTCAGATTACAATAGCCAGCAAGGGAGACTCCTCCATTAATGCTCTTTATTGTGGATGGGGGAACCAAGTGATTTCTCTTGTTCAGCCCGCGGGTCTGAGCGAGAAAAATCTTAAGTGGTATGGCCAGCTTATACCTCCAACAGCAACACAGGTAGAAATAAAAATGTTGTTCTTTAGTATAGTAGCGATATCCTAAAACTACGTCAGATGTTTTTTCTTTCTCTCTGTGTCACTGTTGCACCCCACTTCCTGCCTGGTAAAACCATTGTCAGAATGACAGGAAGTGAGGGTATATCTTTCTAAGGGAGTTCTGGAAAGTAGTAAACTGACAGTACTTCTAATAATTCCCTACTCTATCCAAAACTAAAAAAGTTTTTGGCTTCATACATGCTCTAACTACTTGCCGTCCGGCCAACTGTAAATAAACGACCAGATAGCAGACACATAAAAGCGCGTAGGCGTTTATATATATAATTCCTTTTCCACTCGCGCGTTCCCCCCCACGTGATCGGGAGCAGGACATTTTGAAAATAGAAGCCTTGGATACATACAAGTGTTTAGGCAGCTATAGAGCCGTCCGATCGCTTGTATAATGCGGGAAGAATGAGAGAAGGGTGCAGGAAGTGTGCGCCCCCCCTCATTCCGCTGTCCTCCATGCAGGCCTGGGACCGGCCTAGCGGGTCTCTGTGGCTGGATCAGGGGGGAGATCAGCACACTTCCACTGGCTGATCTCCTCTCCGATCACTGAATGTGGAAGTGATGTGAATGACATCACTTCCGCTTTCAGCCTGAAATTCCTTGGACAGATTTCTGCTTCATCAGCTTCCTTGGAGTCCCTAGGAGACATTAGGGGGGTAATGTCTCTGATGTCTCCATAAAGAGGACCTGTCACCGTGTCTCTGCTTTCACATAGGGGACTTATTAATAGGGGGCCATGTACACGCACATACAAACTCAAACATGCATCGGGCGTGCCTACATGCACCTGCAGGGCCATCAATCACTGGTAACACTAAATTAATGAGTGGTAAAAGCTTTTAAAGTGTTGCCTATGGCTAATTTGGGTATGGTCGTTTTTTGCAATTTCATGGGTGTACACATATTTGGAGTCTTATTTACCCGACATGATCTTTTATGTTTTATCAAAAATTAGGTAATAAATGTTTCCTAGCATAACTTAGAGAAAACAGGGTTTTTTGGTAATTTTTTTCTTTATATTTTAAAAATAAAAAACCTCAGTGGTGATTAAATACCACCAAAAGAAAGCTCTATCTGTCCCCCAAAAATTGGTTAAAAATAATTTCAGTACCTCAGTGCTGAATGCTGAAAAATGGCCTGGACAGGAAGGGGGCTTAACACCCCAGACTGTGGCTAAGATTCCTGTTCTGTTTACAACTAATCTATCACCTACAAAAGAGCCCTTGGACTTGCAATGGCTAACCAGTTGGACTAAATAACATTGAAGTGAGGATACAAACCATTCATGCAGCAGAGAAGGAGACAGGCTACAGGGTGAGCTGTGACAGCCGGCCGCCTCGGAGGATCAGGTTAGTATAACTTTGTTATTTTCCTCCCTAGACCAAGACGAGTACTTAACCCTTGCAGTGCAGGGGTAGCCCCAATGCAAGAATTAATACAAATTTCCCTGAAGTTCTACTTTAACTCTTCCAGAAAAAGGGAAAGGGCAGGCTAACAGGTAAAAACAACCATCATTTGTATATGTTTTCTCCACCTCTAAGATGCCTAAACATTCCATCTCCATCCCCCACTGTTGGAAAATGTGTTAGAGTGACAGCACGTTGGAATACAATAGAACCTGATTGGCTCAAAGTACATAGCCTTGCATGACCTGAGCATGCATGTTTATGCATCTGTCTGCGGGGGTGTTGATTGTACCTGCACATATAATCTCTCTATGTTTGTAGTCAACTGGATCATGCAATAATATAATGATATGATATTATCAAACATGTATTGTCTGACCGTTATTGTTTCACCCTGATGAGCTGACAGCTGTCTTAGCACACCTCTCTGTGTTCTACTGACTAAACAAGGACTTCAGGCAGTTATACTAGCAGTATTTTAAATACACTTAATTATTTTTTTTAGAGTAAATCTGTTCAAGGTTTTTCAGTAAAAAGGAAACAAGTAGAAAATCATTAAACAATATACAGCAATTTAGAGGTGACATCAGAACCCAGTAAATGGCATAAAAAAAACATTGAATTAGTAAAACCAGTCTGCTTATTCGCAGGACATGCCTGTGCAATTCCAAAAGTAAATATAGATAAGAGGAAGGCAAAATAAGAAGAAATAAAATAAGGATTGAAGGAGAATAGCAAGTGATGTCCAGGTAGGCCATTTGAGGGCTGGTTAATGTTAGTAGTGGTGTAGCAGTTGAACTGAGGAGAGGATGTATAAAGAGGGAATTAGGCATACAACTACCGGATGAATATCTAAATCTGCTCTCAGTCTACATGATCTGAGGTTAACTCTGAGTACCGATAATAGTCCTATAAAAAGGTCATCAGTGTCCCTGTGGTATATTCAACAAATCCAGGTGTTATTGAGAACTTCCGTATTGTTTTTGTCATAGATATGCCGTCAACTCTTCCATTCAAAATATCTATCCATTCCAAGGACCACTTTATAACTAACTACGTGCAAAAATGTTGTGACTCGGTATGGAATATTGTTTAGGTCATTTATGTAAGTTGTTACAATGGCCATGATCCACAATAAGCCTGCTTAAATATGCAGTTCCGTGTGTGTAGGCGGATTTTTAAAAACGTTTTTGTTTGGGTAAAGTCTTGTGCAGGGTAACAGGTATGCAAGTCCCTCTCCTATCCCCCAACCTATGATAGGTTAGTCATGTAGGTAAAAGAGTTTTTTTTTTTTCCCCACTTAATTTGTACTAAATGAGATGTCCTCAAATGAGGGCGATAAAGGTATAGAAAGTGAGTATAGAAGGAAAACTCTACAAACAAGCCATAGTTAGAGTAGAGATAGAGAAACCTATCTGAGAGACAGAATGGTGTTTACATTAACTGGTCCAGACTTTGAGGAAATTATATCTCTCATTTGAGACCCATCAGATTTGGTAAATGTAAGGATTTTTTTACACTGAAGACCTGACTCAATGGCTGGAATATAAAACAAAGACCTGAGGAGACCCGGCCAGGAGGAATATTTAGCATGTTATCACGTGGTATGAAAAGGATGGAAAGGATTAGAATTAACAATGTAGTGATTGGGATTGGGGGCCTAAGCAATAAATTGAGCCAAGGCAGAGTGGTCAAGTGTAGAGTGCAGGAATGCAATTAAAAATAGGTTAAACTATTTTTTAATTAATACATAAATGGACTAAAGGGTGTTTTTATGTTTGCCTGCAGTTCACAATATACAGTATTCATAAGAACACGCATGCCGACTAACATATATACGGTTTCTACACTAAAGCAGAAAGGGTTACTGTCTGTATAACTGTGCAGTGAAGTCAGCAGACTAATGCAGTGACCCACAGAGTAACTGCTGGAACCTGCCCAGCCTGTATTAAATTTGCCATCTGCATCAAATTCCTCAGCAAAGAGCCTCAATGTCACCTACACCGAGAAGACCCAAATGCATAGAAGCTTAAGCCTATTAGAATTTGATTTAGAATCACATTCAGTGAAGAAAGGGAGAAAGGCTCTATTAAAGACCTGATAGTTGACAATTAGATTATAGTTCAGTTGCTAGTGGATAATGTGCTAAAAGCTTTCTCACTCATTGTAACTCCTTGCTGAAAATTATTCACACTTTGCAGGTTAGTGCACACATACTTAACACAGCAACTGCCAACAGGGAAAAACAGTGGCAGACTTTTATTTCACATTCATACAGCATGTGTAACAAGCGGCTGCTTTATTACAAGTGGTCTCCAAACACTTATTACGATCAATAAACATATGTAATATATCATTTTTTGTCTTCTATCCAAGAGTACAAGATAAAAACATTGCGTTATTTACCTGTGCACAATTCTTTGTAGTTGTACTACACATAACACATCACACTGGTGTATGTAATTTTCTGGTAAAAGGAAACTATAATGGTCCTACATTAGTTTTACTCTAGCTTGTTTTTTTTAAAGTTTATGCATTTTTAAACTGCTGTCTACAGTATGAATTTTTGCTTAAAATAAACATTTAATACCTGACAAATAATTTCCATATCACCATAGTTCCATAGTTACAAAGAGGACACAGCAGGGCATGCTTGCTTTGTAAAAAGATGAATGCTTGCTCTGATAAAAGATGAATCATTCCTATTAGGGATGTACCGATACCAGTTCAGATACCAGTGCCGATAATTGGCATTTTCATGAGAACTACCAGGGTTGCAGAGGTTGCAGCTGGGACCTGCCTCTGGCGCTCCACCACTGTCCTGAAATCATTAGTCGATATTGTTTTAGGAAAACTGTCACATTACAATAAACAAAAATGTATCAGTACTTGTGTCTGTAAGTACTTGGACAAGTATCAGTACTTGCAAAAATGGTATCTGTGCATCCCTTTATATATGTTTATAAAAACAAGATCATACATTAAAACAGAGATGTACAAATCCCAGGAGCTCCGTGTGCTCCTTACAAATGACAGCCGCCTCCTAACTTTTGAATTTTTCTCTAGTCTAGCCTTGGAGCTCGAAAAGTATCTATACTTGTACCGAGTACGGTACTTGGTATCGGTGCATCCCTAATTGCTATGATAATTTATTGGAGTTCTGTAAACAACTAGTTTATTTCAGCACAACCGAAAGCTGAAATAGCTGAATATGTTAAAGGGGACTAGAGTGCCACCTTGTGGCTGGATAGAAGACTGCATACCATTAATATACATTTTACTGGTCCTCCTCATGACCCCTTTAGGACAACGCTTAACTAGAGACTAAAAGAATGTCAGCCTCTAACACCATTGTTCTTTTTTTACTTTGCTCCTAGGAAGGTACGATAAAGAAGAGAACTTCTCTGCCTGCCCAGGTTCAGTCTCTCCTGGGTGCTAGTTTATGGTGCTGTCAGACTCTAACTGTTTCTCTGATAGCCTGACTGTTTTGTCACTCGTGGATCTTGCCTTTTCTGTATCCCTGATGTCTTTGGTAGCTGAATGCTGTTCTGGTCCTGGTATGCTCTCTATTTCTTCTCTTTTTCTCCTTAGCTCCATGGCAGTAGCCACATTGCCAATAGATCCCTCCCCTGGCATCCTACATCATTCCAGTGCTCCTCCGATTGGCAGGCGAGCGCAGCTGGGGCTTACACAGCTGCAATGGAGTGCCCTGTTGTTAGGCAATGGGGATGCTGTGGTGGATGCCTGGAGATTTCTAACATCACTGCCAGCTTCTCTCTGATTAGCTCATGGTGACAAGGGCAGCAGCTTTGGATAGCATCCCTTTTGCTAAGCAATGAGCTGCCATTGGGCTCCTGATTAGCTGCTACAGCCAGTGAGGGGGATTTAAAGCACCCTGCCCTAATTGCTTCCTGATTCTGGCTGGGTATGAAGACGTGGATTACCTGTGAATTAGGTATGTTCAAAATGCCCTCTCCCTTTATGGTGGGTCTGCGAGACTGTGGCACTATCCTTTCTTATTTTCTTCTAATCTAATCCTTAAACACGAGCCCATTCATGGAGAGAATAGGACCTAAGAAGCACAAAAAGTAAATGGGAATTGCTTTGAAATAGTTTTAAATTCCAAAAGAGAACATGTCTAAATTAGTGCTTTAACATTTCAGAGGAAAGAACCCTGGAGTGAATCCATTAGACCTGTCCAGAGGGGAGGGTTTCCTGCACTGTGCAAGGTCACCCCACTTGAGCAAGCACTCATCAGTTGGACATAAGTCACACAAACATCCACACTCTGCAAAGTGGAGCATTAGCACAGTAGAAAGGTGAGGTCTCCAAGCCCCCTGTTCCAACTTTGGCAAGCATTTGTTAGGCTTAGCAGAAAGCATGTTGACATTTTCACACTCTTGGTCATCGACATCCGGGAAAAGAAGTTCAGGTTCCTAAGGGGAGGATGTCCGTCCACCTTCAGTGCCCAGTTTGAAGAATCTGAATCAGATAAAGAATTGTTATACCTTTGAAATTGCAAAATGACTGCATTTGTAATGATGGTAAAAGATGCCATCGAGTGGGAACAGGAGTCGGTTTCTCCCCCCAAGAAACTGAGAAAATACTTTCCAGATTTAAAGAAATACCTTTCATTCTCACCACTAATGTTGGAAATCAAAGATTTGAGGAAGAATGGGCAAAGAATGGTAAGAAGCAGGGCAAGAAGATGCATAGGATAGGATACATCGCTTAAAGAAGTCTCACTTTTTATTATTTTTCACAGGTCAGTCACCTAACTACCACTGTGAATGTTTCTGTTTATCCCATGTTTCTGTGTAGAGTAAAAACTGAGTTACAGACTTTGACAGGTCACTCCTCTTCATTACCAACCACACTTTGCAAAGGAGACTGCTCTGCAAAGGAGCCATTTTGTTTAAGACTACCGACAGGATAGTCCTTGGACCAGTTTCCACCTTTTTGCAAAAGGTCTATGTTTCATGTAAACTGGGAAACTTAGCTGTCAACCTTCAACCTATCAGAGCTGTCGGAGGAACAACAAGAATTGTCTAAGATGAATCTGGTTCACAGCCTATTGATGTGTATCTGAAAAAGTTGTCTCAGTTCAGATAAAATTATAACATTTTCATTTTTCCCTCCAGTTCAAAAAATGGCACAGGTGCGGCAAGAATTCTGTCTTCTTGGATGGTGAAGACCATCCAGTTGGCATAGGTCTTTTGCCTCCCTCAGAGTAACAGGTTCAATCTACATGTGGTCATTGGCAAGCTACCTGAAAGTGCATATGGAGATTATCTGTAGGTTTGCAAGTTGGAACACACCGAGAGGGTTATTCACAAAGCTGCCGAAGGCAGCCGAGTGAACAACCAAGCAACAACCAACCCGAAAGTGAAGTGAGCTCAACGCTGTTCGGCTATTCACTTCAGGTTTGTACGGCTGATTTCAGCCGCACAACGGCTGAAATCAGCCGTACATCGGCTTGCTTCGGCTGGCTTCGGTTCGGCCGAACATGCTCAGCATATTCAGCTGAGCCGAAGTGCAGAAGGAGTTTCGCTCAGCCGATCCAACATCTGGATCGGCTGAGTCGAACCTCCAGCAGGCTACTCGCTGCCATTTGGCCTATTCTCTGCCGAGCAGCATTCGCCTCTGCTATTCTGCTCGGAACATATGGACGAGAACCTTGAATATGCAACCTGGAGTCTAACACAACACCAGAATACTGAGACAGAAAAATTATGTCCATCTATCAATCACAGGCTTTCTCCAGTCCTGGTGATTCGGCTGAATGAATAACTTTCATGACACATAGAATTAATCAGCGTATCTGTTCAGCCATGTCAACTATGTATCCATAGAACCATTAAGAAAATGTTTCTGCACAGCAGTCAATGTGATATTTTATCTAGTCACTTTACATTCAAAATGCTTTAACTCAAGATTACTGACTGCCACAATATGTATGCAAAATGGCTAGTGCAGTGGCTAGCTTGATCCATTCAATGTAGATATATAGTTAATGATCATTTTTTAAATATCCCATAGCTATGCTTATATTGCAAAGCTTATTACTCATCTGAATACAGATGAAATACGCTCAGTAGTCACAAAGGAGGGTGAAGGTGATGTTACAGAAGGAAGTACCAGATGACTTTTGACAGACAGAGTGCTTAAAGTCTGTTTCTCTGCTTCTTAATTTATAGCATCTATGAAATCCCTTCTGTCAATACCTGGGGCCTGGAGTACTTAAAATGTGTTTTATAGTATTTCAGGAATTCTAGGCTGGTACTTTTTTTTTTTTGAAGGCTTGTGCTACTGGAAACTGAAATGTCATGAGCTTCAGTGGAGATTGGTAAGACCTGGAAGCTATGTAGTAGATGTGTTTTATAACAATTTACATACTACTAATCACATCCTTTATGCATTACAGTTTCCTGCATGACAGAAAAATATTTTATAGGAATTGTTTTTTACATAAAGACCTAACTGCATAGTTAATTGCTTTACTTTTTGTTACATGCCCCATAAAGTTAACCTGATGTAGAGATTATGACCTGGAGAATGTGTAGTTGATGTGTTTTATATTAATATACACACTACTTGTGACATCCATCCTCTTTGCATTACAGTACTAAAGTTGAAATTTCTTTGGTTCTTCTGCATAACACTAAAACATTTTTAAGGCACATTTTGGACATACAGACCGAAATACATAGTTATTTGCTAAAGTTTTTGCTACATGGCATTTAAAGTTAACCTGATGGGGTCTGCTCAGATTCAGTTAAATAAGGTGATCATCTTGATAGATGGTATTGGATGAATCTTAAAAGTTTATTTTGTAGAGGAAGTCAGATAGAATTCACAGTTTCACAACCAAAGGCCTCAATTGCCCCCAACAGAGGTTGTTGGAGATTTTTCATATAGGGAACAAATGTGTTCATTTCATTTTTAGTAAAAGGGTCTACTTATCATTATTTTCGCCCAAGATTCATACAACGTTTACAGAAGATTCACACATTTTCATATAAGATTCTATTGTGTACCCCAAATTCAGGTCCATAAGGGTGCGGGTGTCCCGGCTCAGACGCAGACAGGATCCATCCTGTCAGCGTACGAGTATGGACACCCGCACCCGCAAGGACGTGCAGGGCGCGTGAGCGTAGGGCGGCATACGGCCGCGTAGTCCCATAGAGAAAGATAGGGGCTGCGTACTAATCAAATACAGCACCTGTCCTTCCCAGGAGCTGCCCAATATGGCTGTGCACGCAGCACGGAGCTGTACGTGCCGGCCGTTTCTCGTGTGAATGAGGCCTAAGGGTAGTTGAATGCATTTTTAAGATTTAACTACTGACATCAGTGTCGCTTTAAGATACATTTTAAGTATACAGCCCCTGACACAATACATTTATTTTCCATCACAGCATTAATTTTGTATTCCATGCTACCCAACTTGAGTATTAGTAAATGGGTAAGGTGACCAGTGGACTACTTTATTATTTGGAAGGGACAACAGTAGCAGGAAAGCTGCAAGAAACCTTCCTCCACTTTTTCTGCACCTCTTTCATGCCTGTGAAGTAGAAGATTGTGGTGCTCATCAGAGCTAGTCTTAAGTTTTAACAAATGGGCCATATTTTGGGCCTCCTGCTGGATATTGGAGAGCATACAGCATGTTACATACTGGCACATTTTCAGCCAGCTATATAACGGTCTGCATGCTTGGTGTGTAGGGTTGGTATCTTTTACTTAAAGAATGCTTACAGCATAAGATTACTTAGACTGTAAATACAAGGAAGCGCGGCACTACTGTATGAAGATTGGTGTGTAATCTATAATTCGGCAATAGGTATACAGCATATGTCTCAGATGAAATCCCTAATGTGTTTCATGCATATTTACATAGACATGACATAGAAAAGACATATTCAAGTATAAATATTTAAAACTGAGCTCTTGCTTTACCTTTAGTCTTGTGAAGATGTACACGCTCTTTTCCTGTACGGAATTTGCTTACTCTGATTTCACTGCACACTTTCAGCTTCTCACAGTGTTCATTACAAGCTGCAGCAAGTAACGTATATCCTGGGTGAAGGACTTCCAGCCACATCTAGCTCTTTTTCCAGCATTACTGTCCCTGGCCTACCATTTTTTACATTGAATTTCTGTTCTTTCAAATATAGAGACTCAGCATCACATGTGGGCATTACCTAGGGCAGTCAGCATGGAAATACAGCCTGCCTATGAATGCCCACTCCTCCAGACTGGCACCCACCCATCAAGTCATTTTGATATTTGCATAACTCCTATCAGGAGCAAGACTAGCGCTTGCAGCAGGGCTGCGGGCTCTTGAAAGGAGTACAGTATGCAGCATGTACATCAGCAGTAGGTAGGCAAGGTTTAATTTGAGCCTTTCCTTCTACTTCTTGCTGCCACTGAATACTCACCTATAGTTTTGCTAAATAGAATGTTTACAAACTAACCTGTGTACCTATGTGGGAGTGTGAATGGTAAATATGTAGTTAAAGGTCAATACACCACTGAAGTATGCACTGTATATGACAAACCACAAAGGGCTCATATTTTGTAATACATAGTATTTGAGGTTGAATAAAGACATAAGTCCATCAAGTACAACCTATTGTGTGTATGCATTTATGTTTGAGCAGGTGTGTGCGTGTATATGAGTCCTGCTGTAATAGTGATATAAAAGTAAATATTGCTATTTATCGGCTGTAGTTCAGTTCTTTGCTGGAGCTTTTTCTCCACTACACCCTTTTTACACATATTATTTATATGTAAAGATGTATACACTTACACATCTGACCTTCACCTAAAGTGACCCTCACTTATTCATAGGGTGGCACTAAACCTTAGGTGAATGCAGATATAAAAATATCAATAAATTAAATGATATATTCATTAAGAAATCATTGAATGTATACAGCTAGTGTAGGTAACTGAATTTTCCTTGACCTCAGATTCCTGAAATCTCTTATACAGCAGGACTCTGGGGACTGGGAGTGAGTCTGGAAGAAGGATGGACAGCACTAGAAGCCAATCAAACTCTGCTGCAGTGCACATGCTCTGACAGTGACTATGCTAATACTAAGAGAGTGAGTGATGACCTCATCAGTATGCGGTTGCTCAGGGCCGGCCTTAGGCCTTTAGGCGCCCTGTGCGAGAAAGCTTTACAGTCCCTCAGTGACCACACCCCTCAGTGGCCACACCCTTTAGTGGACACACCCCCAACTAAGGCCGGCCCTGCGGTTGCTGTTGGTCCTTCAATAAGCAAGGTGGGAGTCTTTGACCAATCTTTGCTGCTACATTGGTGTTCCAGGACCTGGTGGTACTGTCTGGAAAGAGTGTCTGGAGTGCAAGATTGGCGTAATAGAATTACAAATTGCATAGCAGGTAAAACCGTTCCAATATATGCATTTTATTTTATTTAGTCATTTGCCTGCAGTTCAGTTGTAAAGTAGATGTAAATAAATGACAATTAGTGGATTATAAGCAGCTGCCCTTGTTTTAATTAAAGAAGTATCACCACATATAACAATATTTATCATACCCCCCAGTGCATAGAGCATTTGGTTCCATTCCGATCTCCTCCACCCTCCTCCAACTTCTGTCCAATCGTGATGCTCTCAAGGAGATGAATAACTAATAAGGACTGATTGACAGTGCTTGCCTCTAGCAGCAGGTGCATGCTGGATATAAGTACTGTCATTTAGCACAGTTCTATTCACTAGTAAAAGATTACTCAGTGCTGGTGGGGCTGTATGATTTATCTGCTGGTGCTGTCTATGTTCACAAGCAGCCCCAGATAGATCACACAGCCACGCCAATGCTGAATGATCTTTTACTGTTGCAAATCAAGTTAGCACTGTGATCTATCTGCCAGGGTTGTGTAGCTTTACTAGCAGCCGCAGATAGATCACACAGTGCAGCTCATTGACTGTCCATTCACATTAGTAAACGATCATTCAGCGCTGTAAGGCTGTGTGATCTATCTACAGCTGCTTGTAAACAAAGGCAGCCCTGGCATATACTGCCAGGCAATGCTAGTGCTTGTGTTGTCAGTCAGTGCTGGGAGGATTAGCTGGAACACTGTTCCTTTTTTTTTTAAAGTTTTTATTATTTTCATCGAAACATATACAGAAACCATCTACATCATAAAACAATGTAACAAAACAACATATAACAAAAAGACCATCTTCATCTAAGCGGGATACCTTATTATTCCATCTCTATTGATTATATGTTGAATAGTATCTGGTCTCGATTGATTACATACGCTTAACGTTTTTTATTTCGACTAAAGCTGGCCCCCTGCCCAGCTTCCCGCTCCAAACTCCGGCATTAAAGGAACTATTCCTATTTTCCCCCCTGTAAATATACCTACGTCACATCTCGTTATCTTGAGGTGTAGCAGTTACTCAACCGATGGTTAAAAACCAAGGAAATTATCGGCCATCCCTTTATCTTACCAGGAGATTATATAAGAACAATCGAGACCAGATTACTAGGTAATCCCTATTATAGTGTGTCATACATCAGTCTGTCAACCTGAGACTGCCTTACCAGACCTACAGGACAAAGACATAATCAATAAACAATGTGGCTACAGAACAATTATTACAATAGGTTTTAATTTTGAACATGTTGAAATTTTCTGGTCGGGGTGGGCTGGGGCCCGCCCTCGCTCCCTTCCTCTCATACTTCTACAGGATTTACATATGCCACCCAAGGTGCCCAGGTAAGTTCAAACTGTTCCATTTTGTCTTAGAGGATACTCGCCAATTTTTCATGAGTCATAATCCAAGACATCTTAGTCCTAACCTGGCTCAGAGGCACCCTGGGTGTCTTCCATGTTTTAGCAATCGTAACTTTAGCTGCCAGAAATATGAAACTTTCAGGGAGTTTCAGGGATAGTGTCATTAAGCAGGGCCAGCCTAGGGTCTCCGGGGACCCTTATGCCCAAAACCCGGAAGATTAAGTTAAAAACCCCTCCCCAGAAGTTTCGAATACGCGGACATGTCCACCATACATGGTACATAGTGCCCTCAAGCCCACATCCCCGAAAACATAAGGGCGATGTTCCTGGGTACATAAGTGCAAGTCTGAAGGGCACTAGGTACCACCTGGAGAATACTTTAAAATTAGCTTCCGAGAGTGAGACATTAAGTAGGCCTTGTCACCCTTGATCGACGTTTCCATACCTCCTCCGAAGCCACCTCACCTAAGTCCTGTTCCCAAGCCAACATATACGGCTGTTTAAGGGGTGAATCGAGCAATATGGAGTACAACATGGAGATGGCTCCTCTCTGATTGGTGGCTTGGAGGCACCAGCGTTCGTATGGGCTAGGGCTTCCATGGGAGTCCCCCCGTGAGAGTATGGTGTTTAAAAAATGCGTAATTTGACGAAAACGAAATAACTCCGCTGTCGGCATGCCCAATTGCTCCCTGCAGTACTCCAACGTCAGGGGTCTCCCCAGCCTAAGATATTGACCAATTCTATATAGCCCCTTATCTAGCCACCATTTGAATGCCTTAAAGTGTATTCCAGGCAAAAATGCTGGATTCTGATATAAAGGGGCCAGCGGGGTGTGGGGCGAGCTGATATTTATGTATGTTTTCACACGATCCCAAAGGGCTAAAGAATTAGAAAGAGTCGGAGCCATAATGGGAGGGCGTAATCTGGAGGGTAACCATTTCAATAAGTCTAAGGGCAAATCTCTAGCTGCCTTGGATTCCATAAGAACCCAATCTGGTGGTTCCTCCGCTGCATAAATGGCCGATAGCTGAGCTATCTGTGCGGCCCGATAATAGTGATATATGTTTGGGACCCCTAGCCCCCCAGACTCTCTAGCGCTATATAGTGTGACTCTAGGTAAACGGTGACCCCTTCCCCCCCATATGAATTTCACTAAGATAGTCTGAAAGGTGGCCAATTCAGATCTAGGGACATGGATAGGGAGAGCCCTAAATAGGTATAACAGACGAGGAAGAAGGGTCATCTTGATAGCATTTATTTTCCCATACCATGAGAGATTGTATGAAGACCACCTCTCCAAGTCCCCCCTCAATTTCCTGAAAGTGGGAGGAAAGTTCGCTTGGTAGAATAAGTCAAAGGAGGGGGGTCAAGTTAATCCCCAAATAAGGTATCGTAGATGCCGACCATGAGAACAGGAACGCACCCTTCAGTATAGTCACCATCTCCGGGGGCAAATTTATGTTCAAAGCCACGGACTTAGCTGGGTTTATATAAAGCCCCGACATCTTCGAGAAACTCTCCAAAGATGCCATTACATTGGGCAGTGTAATCAATGGTTGGGTTAAAAACAGCAATAAGTCGTCTGCAAATAGGGCACATTTATGTTCTCTAGGTCCACAATACACTCCTTTAATGTCAGGGTTTTCCCTTATCGAAATAGCCAACGGCTCGATCACTAATGCGAATAATAAGGGTGACAGGGGACATCCCTGTCTATTACCCTATATATCGGTATTGGGGCTGATTTAAATCCCTGCTCCTGTTCCTTTTTACAGAGAGAGGGGGAGGTGGATATAATCCTGACTATCTACCTTATATTTGGAACAAACTGGGCTTCAGCCTGGGGTGGAATTACAGCCAGTACAGGCAGAATAGAATTTGACTTTCAATAATAGTAGCAGGCCCCATATAAATAAATATTTTAAATTTTAAGTTATTTACCAATCTATCTATCAATCTATCTATCTACCTTAGATAGTGATCCAAGTGAAGCTCTGTTCATGAAAGCAAAGTCATGTCAGATGAATTTAAAATCAGTATTTGCCTTGCATATGAACATGGTTGGATGATTGAAATATTCACAGATTTTCCTTATTTACAAAACAAAGTAAACTTCCTTTACTTCTTTAGTAAATCTGTAAAATGAATATAATCAGATTCTGCTTGGATCGTATGTAGTTACTGTGCAGTCAATGGTCTGCCAACACAGTACATGGTGACAACACTGTAGGACAGCAGTGAGCATGTAGTCACACATTTTTAACCCACAGTGAGCTCTACCTTTTGTGGGTATGTTGGCATTTTATCTATTGAGTTCCTACTCCCATTGCCTCATCCATTGCTCATTATATAATGTGAGTTTTTGGGCCGCATCAGTTTGAATAATCTCTGAAAAAGCCGTGCACTTTTACATTTCACCATCACTTTGATGTGTGCAAGACGTCTAGTTTCATAGCAGGAATTCAGTAGGTTAAGTAGATCACACCAGAGAGGTTGCTTTATTTCCTAATCACTTCTATTATCAAGCGGGGCTAGTAAGACGGCGCCAGCAGTGCTTACCCCATTAACACTTTCTGGAGAATGTTTCTGGATACCAGCACTATATATTTATATAAAAGTCCTTTGACCTCTGTACTCAAGACAACTTTCTCCTTCAGTTTACGAGTTCTATGACTGACATAGGTTCCACATTCTCCCCGAGCCAGGAGAAGCAGGAGACACATATACACAGATCTACTGGTTTAAATGGAAAATAAATATTTAATCTGCAGCCACAAAATCATATACAGGAATTGGATACAAGGCATAAAGTGGGGACATTCTAGTTGGACTCCTAGACAGATCAGGTTTTGATTGTTATAGTCTAAACATTTTTGTTAGCTGGAATCATGTTCATGAATACCTTGAATATCCATGATATTTTTTTTCCTATTTTCAGGATTTTATCATATAAGGTTGTTAATAAATGTATACTATTTTGGAATTAATAGTTTACATCTAGGATCCTTTTTGGGATCTCCACTCGGGGAAAGTAATCCTTCCTTATGATATTTTCAAGGGAGACCCGAATAGGTTGATATATACTTGATATTATATGATTTCTATATACTGTTCAACTGCTGTCCGCCCTTCAAAAAATGTTCCTGTTCTTCCCTTTAATCTACTGGTTTAAATAAAAAATAAATATTTAATCTGCAGCCACAAAATCATATCCTACCCTAGCTATTTTTCCAAGTCTAAGCAGTACTCTAAACAGATAAATATAAAAGTGCCATTAAGCTAGTTAAGTTATCCAAAAAAATTATTACACACTTCAGTACCTAAATCCGTTCTGATATTAGCCTCCTGTAATCCTTCACAAAACAACACTCGCACTGGAAGAGGGAGGGGTACTGATCTGTTCTTTGAACAATGTTGTCTAAAGACGTACATAGAGGAGGGTGGGAAAAGGAAATTAGATTACTTAATCAATGTGATGTTGCTCTTTCGTTGACCCAAGTTTAAAAGGGTGCTGAACTAGTTTTTATTGCTTAACTGCAGTACAGTCTGCAGAGAGGACCTGTCTGATCTGTCTGGAAGGGGTGCCTAAATTTCAAGACTGAAGGACTTGCAATCCCTGTGGCATGTAAAATAATTCATATATACATATATATTTCAACTGTGTATTTAGCTGCAAACAGAAGAAAACTAGACAGAGACACAATTATAAGTGCCAATATGATGTGAAAAATATATATGTGTATAGGAGGCACAATAAATGTCGCAGCTACAGCTAGATCCTTCGGCAGCTTTGTGAATAGACCCCTAAAAGATTCTATGGGCTTATCAAATGGACACAAATAATCTAGATTAAGGGTAGACAATATTAAAATGACATTTTCTCCATATACTAGTCTAGTCAATGAAAACAGAGAGAATTACGCTCTAATACAATGACTCAAAAAAAATATATATAACAATATTACATAGTAGGAACGATCCTGATCCAAAATCTAGTCCATCTGGGTAAATGCCAGTAGATCCAACAATATCCTAAAGATATGCATTATTGATCCTAATTCAAACTGTACATGGTAGAATGTGATATTATTTTAAAGAATATATAAATAAACTTAACCTGAACTTGTATTTCTTTTGTATATACCTTTTAGCTGTGGTCTGGCCCCTTTAAACTGACACTAAACTCAGGAGTTAAATCTTAAAATACATTCAAGTACATTAACTAATAATAAAAATGTATCTTATTTGTGTATCACTCAGCTGTAGATCCTGAAATCATCTCTGAATTGGTGCTAGGTAAGGTACTTACATGTTTGGGTTATATGCCAGCTCATTCTATGTAGGATGGCTGGTATAGTAAGATTGAGTTCCTTTTCACATTCATGTTTTAGGATGTCTGAGCGGTTGTACTGTTCCTCTCTCAGGAGTGCATACAGCCAGAAGACCAGGAAAGGCCCTTCCACAAACGCTTATTAAATTTTATTTTCTTGTTTGTTGATAATGCCAGTTATGTCTTGGACTATTTCAACAAGCCTGATGAAGGGTTCTAAAGAGAGAATGAATATGGTGGGTGACAATAGGCAGCCTTGTTGTGCTGTCGGAAATCTGGAATGAGTTGGACATAAGTCTGTTGGTTTTCTCCCTCACGGTCAAATGAGAATATATTGTTTATACTCATTCTAGCACTTTTTTTTGTAGCCCTATGCGTTTAAGTACCTCAAACATGCAAACTCAGGTGAGTCAGTCGAATGCCTTCTCCGCATCAGTGTTTCAATTTTCTTAGCTGTAGCCCAGAACACTGTATCAATAGCTTTAATCTCTAGTGACACAGGCCACTGGATTGCTCTGGAGCAAGGTAGGCAGAAATGGGAGAGGTCAATTCAACAGTATCTTGGTAAAAATCTTTAAGTTAACATTTGAGTCCCAAATGGGCTTATAGCTGGCACATAGTTGTGGATCTTTCCCTTCTTTGGATATAATGGTAATTTGGGTTTCTAATGTTTGGGTAGGTAAGGGAATGGTGGGGCCTACTGCATTGAAAGGGTTAGTGAAGTGTGGGACAAGTAGGTCTTGAAACATTTTATAGTACTGGGAGGTCATCGGATTTGGGCTCTTTACTGGTTTGATTTTTGATAAGACGGTTGTGAATTCTTTTGTGGAGAAAGGATTCTCAAGGCATCCAGCTGTGGGGTCCTCCAGAGGGAGCATGTTTTACTGTCTCAAATACCGGCATCAATCTTATTGTGTGGGTTGAGAATATACAGTGATGTATAATATTCCTGAAATCTTTTTGTGATCATTTTAATTTTGGGATTATTGAATTAGGAAAAATACTGTTCCTCACGCTATCATATTCTCCCAAGCAATATAATGTTCCTCCCGAGTCTTTGAAAGGTGCTCTGCTGACACTTTATTTCAGTGAAAGCTCAACTGATCCGCCCTTATACAGTCAGAGTGGGGAATGTTTTAAGTCTGTAGGCATTCAGGGCAAAGGAACAGGTTTGCCCTAATTTACTAATCCCTTTACCTCACCTTTCCTTTACTTCCCTACTGCTCCATTTAGTGCTGTTATAGGGGAGCATGTGCCTAATCCATGGGCCAATCAGCGCTGTAGGGAGTACAAAACCCTGTGTAGGCTATGACTCTGAACAAAGCACCAGGAAGCAAAAGTAAGGTAAATATATCTGTTGAGGTTTGCATTAAATTGAACCTGAATATCCATATATGAAATTGTGCTATGCGGCTTAATGCATTGAAGTGCAAGGTGTATTTAAAACAGCTTGCAGAACAAATTTCATTACAAATTTTTTTTCTGAGCTTCACAGCATTAATGAAGTGTTAAATGATTGCTTGCAGTTAGATAATTTTCAGAAATGCAGCACTGATATCGCTGCTTAGTAAGCTTAGATTGCTGCAGCAGAAAGAGAGATAGCGTATGTACATCTGCTACAGATTGCCAACATAAATTTGGCTTATAGAGTAGGATGTGGTCACAAGGTCCCTTCAGGTGTATGGCCCAGTAATTTAGGTAGGCAAAAGAAACCCATCAGTGTTATGTCTAACAACTGTTGTGTTGGTCATCCACTCAACAATTTTGTACTCTGCTGGTATTTTATGCAAACTGTTGGTGCTATATAAATACTGTATAATATTAATAATAATAATAATTTTCATTTCTCTTATGTATTTATTTAATTTTAATAAACATGTCTTGCTGAATACTGTCCATCCACAAAGATTTTATACCCAAAAGCTGTTTTGTTGCCCATATGTTCTGTGTTAAAATTTATGACTTGAATGCTGACATTGTGACAAGTCTGAAAATTTAGTAATTTTTGCATCCTCCTAAATATAACTAGAACCACATTACAGTAATCCCTCTGGCGGTTCATTTATTTTCTTGTACTTGAAGTCTGGCACCTAAGAAGAAATACTCAAAGGTTGTAGTTGATACTTCCAGGTTATTAGGCTTTACCTCCAGTTCCACCAGTTTGGCATTAGCAAGTATCCTTATACAGTATTTGTGCATCTGATTTATACTGTATGCAGATTTGACAACTCTTTCCAGGTTAGGAGTCTCATATACTCTTTCAGAAGTTAATGACTTTGATCATTTGCTCTCACAAGAGAGAAAGATGCCCTTTTTTGGGGAGATTAGTGTTTCCTTTGTGGATGACATGGAGTTGCAGGACAGGGGATACAAATCAAGAGATGTGAGGTGTAGATAGAAATGTTAAGACTCCTATTGGCTTTCATTGGCAAACATATGCAGAAAGAATCTCATTATTTAGATGACAGATGCCCTGAGAAATAAGGTAAAGTGAGGATGTCTGCAAACCATCAGGAAGGCTTCATTGATTAAAGCAGCATTGATTCTGGTGGCCAATCAAAGGTTGATGACAAGGCAGTTTTCTTTCATTTGCTCTAGAAACCATATTTGCAGCTTTCATCTAGAACATGCTGGATCAAAAACCCAACCAAACACTATATAGGGGCATATTTATAAATCAATTAACCACTTCCTGGCCGGCCGTTGTAAAAAAACGGCCGGCCAGGAGCTCTCTAGATCTGAGCGGGCATCTTTAGACGTCAGCCACGCAGTATGGTAGTTTTTTGCGATTTCGCGGGTGCGCGCAATTTTAAAGCATGACATGTTTGGTGTCTATTTACCCGACGTGACCCGTCTTTTATATTTTACCAAAAATATGGGTAATAATCATTGTTTGCTGACATAATGGAAAAAAAAAACGTTTTTTTCCCAAAAATGTCAATAATTTTTCCTTAATATAGTAAAAAATAAAAACCCCAGTGGTGATTAAATACCACCAAAAGAAAGCTCTATCTGTCCCCAAAAAATGGTCTAAAATTAATTTCAGTACAGCGTTGCATGACGGAATAAACGTCAGTAAAAGTACCGCAGCGCTGAACACTGAAAAATGGCCTGGCCAGGAAGGGGGTCTAAACACCTGGTCTTCAAGTGGTTAATGTGATTTTCCCCAAAGCATTCACTTGTGGTGGATCAATCACTGTCATTTAAACACATGCACCTTGGAAGATTGATCTGTGGTGAATTTTTGGTAAATGTCAGATTTGCGGCTCTATATATTTGCCACTATGATCTGCATTGTGAATATCAGTGCACCTTAAGGGGATGAAGCCATTGTCCCCTCAACATTGGAGGGGGAGTTCTAAGGTGTATCCCGAGCAAGACATACAAATAGTACTCCACAGGTACGGGAAAAAAAGGTGGGAGAAAGAAGTGGCAGGGGAGCCTTTTTGGTGTACTAGGTTTTGTGCATGTTTCTAATTAGATATGAGGTAAAAAAAACCAAAAACATTTACTTACTGTACATCTGTTCCTGGGGAAGCCTGTGGAGAATACACAGGCATTCTCAATACCTGGGGATTGCAGTCCTAGGTCCATGCAAGTGACATCAGGCTGGTATAGACGCAAGGTTTCCGGGGGAAAGAAAAAAGTACCCATCAGTTTCTTGGCAGATGTGCCCTTCATTTGGTGTGTTGGTGTTAGTGTGGTTTCACGTATTTACTATAGCCTGTATAACTCCCGAAGCTGGCCAAGCGGCTCAGTCGAGCCGAAGACATATGCTTCGTCTCGACTGAGCCAAAGTGAAACCCGAAGCGGGCCGGCCGAATGCCTTGCAACTGACAGCTGGGCGGAGCCAGCCGTGATCTCACGGCTGGCTCTGGCCAGTTGCAATGACAGTTCAGCGTCCCCTGGTTACCAGGCTATTTTTGTATATTAATAGTCCTTGAAGGTAAAAAAGGGCGTGCATTTCCCCTATAAATTCATACCAGATCCTGGCATAATGCCTGGTTGGAACCATACCAGGCCATATGTCTTCATCATTGGGAGGGTGCCGTGCAAGGAAGGGGGGAGCAAAGTTTCTCCTCCTTGCATGGAAGGAATAGCTATTTTTTTAGCTCAATATATTAATGTAATTTGTAATACTAATATGTTCCTATTGACTTATGTGATGTGTATCCTTAAAATGGACCTTTACCCTATTTTACTAAAAATCACACCAGCATACAGCTCTGCGTGCTGAGTTAAAATCATCTTACAGTTCATCTACTTCCTGGTCCACTTCTGGCACAAATTATGTAATGTGCCAAAGTGTTGCATCCTGGGAAGGTTAAATAAGCAGTACATTGCTGGGAAATCTCATCTGTAATCTCATGAGATCTCAGAAAAAGCCATTTCCTCCACTGAGATAATGTGCATGGCCACATGTCCTAGTCACATGTGCCAGTGTTCAAGGAAGTAAACGAGCTCTAGTAACCTGCCCTTAGTAAAAATGGCCACTGTGAGAAGACTGGGAAAGAAAAGAGAAAAAAGGTATGCAAAGAATACAAAGCCTGCAATTATCTAGAAGTATGTGTTTGTAGATTGTCATTACTAAACATTTCTAAAGGTGTGTTTGTTGTTATTTTAAATGTGTAGAAATGTCACCAGTCACACCAATGCTTCAATGAAATAAGCAAAAGTAAATTTACTGAAGGAACATCGCCATTCAAAAACTAGCGCTTTCGGGGCCACACAGCGTCCCCTTCATCAGGCTCTGAATGTATGGCTGATCTTAGCTGATGTACGGCTGAAAGGAACCAATTAGCCTACCAGCACGTCTTTAGAGTGTGGGAGGAAACCAGGGTACCTGGAGGAAACCCACACAAACACAGGGAGAACTTGCAAACTCCTTGCAGATAGTGCATTGCCTTAGAGTACACTATCAAATGCACTGAAGTTGGATCTCTCAGCCAGCTAAGCTCGCCCTGCTCCCCCCCCAAAAGCACCTGTCCTGTGCTTACTTTAGTGATAAGAAGCCTGAAAGGCTGCTGAACCACTGCTGGGAGTGGGAAGCAAGAAGAGCTGAGCTGCAGAGAGCAGCTTAGAATGCTTCAGTGCTTCTACAGTGGATGTTGAGGATGCATTTCCCTATAATGTCTGCTGCTACAGAGGTCACTGAGAGGTTTTTTTAAAGCTCATACAGTGCTTGTCAAGAATATGGAAATACTTGAATGTGCATAGCCTGGCCACAGGTTCATTTGTGTTTATTTAATAAAAATTAAACAGGTTTATAATACAACATTTTACATATTAATTACTTTTTATTGAATTCAAAGTGTACCTTTGGGCAAAAATAAAAATTATATACAGTATATAATACAGCTTATTGCTTGCAGTAGAACAGCAGTTTATGGGGTCTATTCACTAAGCTGCCATGGGCAGCCGAGTGAACAACCGACCTGAAGTGAAGTGAGCCGAACGCTAAGAGCTCGGCTGTTCTCCTTGGTCCCTCTGTGGGACCGAGCAGAACAGAAAAATAGTTAAAAAAGGAGAAAAAAAATAGAAAATGATTGTGCGGAGCTAGCAATGACAGCTAGCTCCGCCCAACTGTTTTCTCTAGGCCGGCGGTTCTGCTGCCGTCAAAAAAAAATAAAAAATTGTTCGCCATAGGTATGCATTGCTAGATTCCTATTGGCTATTGCAAATTGAAATAGCCAATAGGAATCTAGCAATGCATTCCTATGTTAAAAAAAAATGTTTCTCATTCTGACGGCAGCCAACGGCTTCGTGTCAGAAAAAAAAAGAAAAAGAAAAAGCAGTGTTTCTCTCCTGGGCGGCCGGGAGCGGGGGACTCCCGGAGCGCCCAAGAGAGTTAAGGCCGTGACACACTGCAGCAAAGCAGTGCAGAGCGAAGCAAAGCTCTCCGGCACGGAGCTTGGCGTGCAGTGTGTGAGCTGAGTGCAGTCAGATTGACTGCACCTTCAGCCAATCGGCTCGTCTGTAACAACCGGCCAGATGTCGCATCCCGTCGCGCCGGTTTATAAGCGCGAGCCGATTGGCTGAAGTTGAAATTGTTCATCTCGCGAGCTCTCGCCAGCTGAGGTGCCCAGAAGAAAATTACATGAAACACTGCTCGCAAAGGCAGCGCGCCACCGCTCCGCGCTGCTTCGCCTGCAGTGTGTCACGGCCTTTAGGCTGTCTGGAGATCAGTGTCCCTGGTTAGCTGGTAACCAGGGACACTGATCTCTCTGCAAGTGACCGGAGCCAGCCGTAAGATCACGGCTGGCTCCGCCCAGCTGTCAGAAGCAGGCTGTCGGCCAGCATATGCCTTCGGCTCGACTGAGCCGCCCAGCCGACTTTGGGAGCTGTACGGGCTATACTGAATAGCCCGTACAGCAGCCCTTCGGTTCTTTTGAACCGAAGGGGTCCTGGGGCCGAAGCTAGCCGAAGGATCGGCCGAAGCTACGGCTATGTCCTTCGGCTGCTTCGTGAATAGACTGCTATGTTTTTTTGATCAACAGGTTTTATTACCTGTTGATCCTGCCTGTAGATCCGTTATTTTGCCAAGTCATGTAATGGGACCACAACAGTGTTTGTTCTGCAGAAAATTCACACAGCAATGTTGTAACCACTGGAAAGGATAGTATTGGGCTAGTAGTTTTAAATAGAATTTAAAAAGGAGACAAACATATTGAAACCTCACCATAACTTGTACCTTTTACGCAGTTACACCAAGAGCTTCTTTTATTTTTTGGGGAAAAGGTTTACACTTTATTATTGAAAGCTGACCATTGTAAGCACCCCTGTAAGTATTAAACGGTTTGTCCCAACACCTGTGATTGAAACTTTGCTGTACAGCTTGGCCTGTTACAGGAAGTATAAAAATAGCATGTACTGGCAGGATCAACAGGTAATAAAATTATGCTATGGGGGAGCAGGGGTTGGCGGGATTCTGTACAGAGGAAAACCACTGTGTTAATGCTGTTGACAGATTGCATCATCTATGTCTTTTTTTGCAGATAGTTCAATTTTAATTAAGGCCTCTAATTGTTCAAACAGAAGCTTTGCAGCATCAGGAACACTGTTACATATCATCTTAGTCTTTACCCTGGCCAGCTGGAGTAACTTAACTGATCATCGAAGTCCTTTGCCATGTGTACCTTATGTCATGGGTCAGTTACGAGTAACTTAATCTTTCCCTGCTTGCATTTAGATGACTTATAAGAGTTTTTCATCAACAGCTACTGTTCTATTTTTAGATGGACACTTACACAACACTTTCACATTAATTGAGAAACAAGAAACTACGTGTAGATAATTCCTTGTTTTCATTTGAAAACCTCAGCACAGAAGCACAAAAGCCCAGTAATTTACAATGTTATGAAAATACAGTTAAAGTAACAAAGTATTTTACCTATGCATATAAAGAAGATCTCTGGGTTTTAACTTGGGGGCTTATTAGTACTTATTTTTTAAGCTTGTATGCATTAGAATCTATTGTTAGTGCAGTCATTGTAGCTATGGAGCAGATTACTTTTGAATATTGAATGATCACATTACTTGAGAGGCCAAGCTGTTCCACTGAAACCCGAAAACGTGTATGTCCTCTTGTCTTTTTAAAATCCAAGATAAGCGGTATAAAATGTCATGGCTTCTTCAGCCATCTCAAAGCGAGGACTGCTTGTTGCAACCTTAATGTCATCTGTTTTCCAAATTATAATGCAGAGGTATATAGGAAAATTTCAATTACCACTAAAGAGATAGATGGAGATACAGAATATCAAATATGTTATGCAAGAAGTAGATGACCTTGTCATTTTCATCCCCAAGGTGGTTCCTGTCTTAGCCTAAGAATAGCTACATTACTTCAATGCACATTACTAATAGAGCATAGCCACTCTAAGAAGGGACTGCAGCACTCAGTGCAAATGTTTTCCATATAGACTATTTATGCGGTCTAAACACTGTTAAATTGCTGTTATTTAGATGAAGCCCTTCAAACTTACACAACAAGCACCACAGGTCAAAGTCATATTGCCATTTGATCTTTTGCATGAGATTTCTTCCTGTAGGACAAAGAGACAGTTTTACCAGAAATTCACTGTGTCTGTTGTTCTGTCTAGGCCTGAATGTTGATGTCCATTTATGGGCTAAATGTGGTCATCATTTTCAGATTTCTATGTTATTACAGTATGTGTCTATCAGTGTGTGTAGATGCAAATAACACACCCCTTCCACAGAGAAACACTGCTTTTTCTTTCTTTTTTTTAATTCTGACATCGAGCCGTTGGCTGTCGTCAGAATAAAAAAAAAATGTCACCATAGGAATGCATTGCTAGATTCCTATTGGCTATTTCAATTTGCAATAGCCAATAGCAAGCTAGCTATTGCACCCGTCCACTTCTGCTGTCAATCAGCAGAGGGGACCTGCAGTTCTCCATCAGGTCCCCACTAGTGATTGACAGCAGCAGAGGGCGGGTGCAATAGCTAGTTTGCTATTGGCTATTGCAAATGTAAAAAACCAATAGGAATCTAGCAATGCATTCCTATGGCGAAATTTTTTTTTCTTCTTTTTTTTGACGGAAGCAGAACCGCCGGCCAATAGAAAACAGTTGGGTGGAGCTTGATGTCACTGCTAGCTCCGCACAATCGTTTTCTATTTATTTTTTTGTACTTTTTTCACTATTTTTCTGTTCTGCTCGGTCCCACAGAGGGAGCGAGCAGAACAGCCGAGCCGAATGCCGCTCAGCAGCATTCGGCTATTCACTAACTGCTGTTCGGCATCTATAAGAATAGACCGAACAGCAGCGAGTAGCCTGGCAGAGGTTCGGCTTAGCCGATCCATATGTTGGATCGGCTGAGTCGAAGTCCTTCTGCACTTCGGGTCGGCCGAACATGCTGAGCTCACTTCGCTTCAGGTCGGTCGTTCACTCGGCTGCCTAAGGCAGCTTAGTGAATAGACCACTTATTTTTTTTTAATATAATGAAAATTGATGCATTTAATATGTTGTGTGCTTACTCGTTCTACTATTATAGTTAGAACCCCTGTCATGTGTTTCTTGTTGTCCCCACTGAGGAGATTTCTCTTTACTTCCTGACCTGTCCAAAACAGGAGGGAAACTCTACAAAGAAATGGGAAATCCTCTCCTAGACAGTTGTTACTGGACCAGGTGTGCCTATTGGAAAATTTACCCTCACCTCCTGTTTACGCTACACCTGTAAAATTTTGGATCTCTCATCATTTCTACCCCAGTGACTTTGGTCACCAGAACAATATCAGAAGTTTAATCTTCCGTGTGGGGACAAAGACAACATTGAAAACCTGAAAACGGTTCTAACCCTTCCCCACTCATCCAAAACTAAAAATATATACTTTTTGGTTTTAGATATACATTATGCAAGTATCAAACATATGTTAAGAGTAAAAAATAGCACAGAGAATAAAACAACACTTACATGGTACACTAAACGATTGCACTTGGATAATTCTTTAAACCATAATAAAAGTATTATTTTAATAAAAATTGTATTAAAAAAGAGCACATAGTAAACAATATGGAAAGTTCAAACACTGAAGGGATCTCTGTGTAAAAAGAATGCCAACAGACAAAAAATGTTTTTGCCCATAACAGCCATCCGGAATCTAGTTGTTGTTTTTTAAACATGGTCTGGAGGCATTACAATTGGAAGCTGATTGTCTGCTGTGCATAACAAATTTTGTTTCCCATAGTGCACTTTAACCCATCAGCTCGCAACAATAATACATGGCAAAAACTTTTCATTTCATTTCATTAAGCATACTATTATCAATATACTGGGGAAACGAAGATCTGGCTTCTATACAGTAGTCTGCTTCATAGATTTCATGATTTGTTTTGCTAGTAGAAGGCTCATGGTTTTGAAAAGACGTATTTCCAGATCCGAGTAAGACTAGCACTTACAGTCTGTTTCATGTCAGTTTGCATCAGTTTTAGTTACGGAAGGCTATTTGTGAACATGGCACTGCAGCATGTGAAATTGGCCCAGCTTTGCTCTTGAAACAAGCTGACAATTAGCACAGGGATCAGCATCAAAAAAGAGCAACACAGCATGATGCCTGCCTAATTAGTCATATGAACTCGGGGCTTCCCCTCCACTTCCTTAGGAACGCTCTCCTGTCACATCCTATACGAGGAGAATGTTTCACCTTGACATAGCAATATTCAAATTACACAAGTTCTGGTGGTGGAAATGCTGATGAAAGTACATAAATTCATCTATTCTGATATATCTATTCTGATATAACGAAATCCTTGAATCAGGAATATATGATCTATTCCAATCTAATTTTAAAGAATATTTTGTGTTCTATACAAGAAAAGAGCATAGCTGCAAATATTTTGACAATGTAAGCAAACAAATGATTTGTTAAAATATTTGCAACATTTTTTTGATTGTGTACCTTCTTATTTAAAGTCGACCCATCATTAAAGAGGAACTTTACCCGTATCTTTAAAATAACAGGTAGAACTAGTAGCTTGTTGAACTCCTTACCGGATAGAAATACCTGATATACAGGAGGGTGCTTGCAGTGACCACGGATGGCACCATGCAGAAACTGAATGTGTAGAAATGTCACCAGCACACCAATGGTTCAATGAAATAAGCAAAAGTCCATTTATTGAAGGAACATCGCCATTCAAAAACTAGCGCTTTCGTGGCCGCACAGGGTCCCCATAATGCTCTGCATGTTCGGGTGAGCCAAAGTACAGAAGGAGTTCCAACATCTGAATCCGATGAGCTGAAGCCCCGGCAGCTCACTCGCTGCCATTCGCCCCTATTCTCATAGGGCCGAGCGGCAGTGAGTGGATAGCCGAATGCTGCGAAGGTAGCGAGCAGAATAGCAAAAATGTAAATAAATGGAAATAAAAGTTGAAAAGTATTTAAATAATTTTTTTTTAAATATGTAAATTAAAAAAAGTTAAGAAAATAATTAAAACATTTTAAAGAAAAGAAAAAAAAGCAATAAATAATAATAAAAAAATGACGCATACTGACCCGACCACATGCGCCGAACTCCTGACGCATAATGTCGAATTTGACAGATGCCGGCAATATATAAACAATTGGACAGAGCTAGCAGTGACATCACCGCTAGCTCTGCCTAACTTATTACTATTGGCCGGCACCTGCCAGAGTCTTCTATCAGGTCCTGGGCAAAAAAAACAACTGGGCGGAGCCGGCCGTGACATCATGGCCAGCTCCGCCCAGTTGTTATCGTTTAATGACAGATCAGTGTCATTTGGGTACGCTGATCTTTCAATACAACTGGGCAGAGCGAGCCGTGAGATCACTGCTAGCTCCGCCCAGCTGTAATTTGCGTGAAGAACGGTTGGCCCTCCTCCACGCTTCGGGTGTCACTACAGCTCAGCGAGCTGAAGCATATGGATTTGGCTCGGCTGAGCCGCTCCCCTGCCTTCGGCTGCTGTACAGACTGTTGTGAATAGCCCGTACTGCAGCCCTTCAGTTCGCCAAAGCTATGGCTGGATCCTTCAGCTCTATAGTGAATAACCCTCTAAATGATAAGCAAGCCTAGGAGGTACCAAAAATCAGGTTTAAGATTAGCCAACAGGTGTAGATGTTCATCCTACACCCCTCCTATCCCCTAAGGCCTACAGGTGAGTGGAACCAGGGCTCTACTTTCCCAGAGCCCATCTCTTCAGTCCCCACCTTCCACATAGACCTTTCCCTTCATTCCAACTCTTTCTACACTTCCTCGGCTCCCATACACCTCCCCCAGCACATCCCTTCGCTTGAATCTCTTCATGCATCCGCACCAAAATAGATTGGTTATTTTTCAATAAAATGTGAGTCTGAATCAAGGACAGTCATCAGCAGAGCTATCAACATAGTCAGTACATTATTAGGGAACAGTGCTGTTGACAGAAATGTTCAGAGAAAAAGGGGCAGCAGTGCAAGGAATTACTTTCAATTATTTTCAAGCTAACCACTTTGTCTTTAGAAGCTCACCAATTGTTTTCAGCGTCTTAGATTTCAGGGCCTCAGTGTACAGTTTATGCCCTCCCACCCCTTCCACCACCACAGCAAGCAAGTGCTGAAAGTGGTGGAGTAGCAGTCAGTAAAAAACAAAACAAAAACACAATATTTTATATCATGACAATTGTTAGCACACAGTTACGCTATAGCTGTTTTACAATACATTGATGTCAGCTCTTCAAGAAATGTCACAGGGGCTACTGGGTCAATGTGAACAGATACTTGGGTCAATGTGACTGCAATCCTTAATAATACAGTGATGGATATGTGTTCTTTTTACATACACACACATTTTCTGTGTTTAAATTGTCTCAACAGCCCTCCTTCCCCGTGGGGCTTCCTTCACCTCCAGGGCCCATAGCAGCCACACGGGCTGCTATGGCTATTGCTACTCCACTGTATAAACGTGTTGTTTATATTCCAAAATACATATCCTGTTAGGGTATAAAGACCAGGTAGCCATCAGCCAATGTTCTCCAGAATCAGTCTTGGTTTAACTGAGCAGTTCATTCTAAAGTTTCTACTTACAGAAAGTGAGACCATTCCTGTTGAGTAATAAGAACATTTCACCCCAATATTTTTACTGTATATACATATGTAAACATGATATCTTGTTGTGTATACTGTGCCTTAGTCTTTTTCAGGGTTATTTTACAAAAGCGTGAAGAGTTTGGAGAAGGCAGGAGAAGTGAACAATCTAGGACTAAATAGCTGATTTAGAAAAATTCTCCAATTCAGCTCACTTTCCAGTCGAGCTATGTTGTCCTAGATTGTTCACTTCTCCTGCCTTCTCCCAACTCTTCACCTTTTTCTGAATAACCCTGAAAATTGTCTCTTCCATTCTTTTGTTAATGATGCTAAAGATGTGCCTGCCTTCATGCAGGTTTAGCCATGTTTACATGCATTTACTTGCATATTGGTTTCTAGCAGTCATTTACGGTTTTCGCTGAATAATGCCGAATAACGAAATCCTTGAATCAGGAATATATGATAAAAATAGATATTTTAAGAATAGCCAACATTTGAAGCATTTCTGCCGGGAGCAGTTACATATGCAGCACCTTTGTCTTAGTGTACAGCTGGCAGCGTCTAGATAAAACTACACGAAACACACAGAACATGTAGCGATGGAAAGATAATGCAATACTCTACTCAGCCATTTTCTAATTAATTTACAAAGCTTTTAAACTCACTTGTATTTAGGAAAATGTCATTGATTAAATAGTGGCATCAATTAGGAGTCTTTTAAGGGAGGGTTGTTTGAACACAAAACAAATGTATATATTCTTCATTTGGGCCCTAATGGTTCATTTCCGTCTAATCTTCCTTCAAAGCAGAACATTTTTCTATATTAAAGTGCTACACCCATTCTTAAGTTTATGAGTTGTTAAAGTAACGGTGTTTAAAAATAAGTCACATTTTTATGGTTAAAGTAATACGAATAGGATGATGTAAGAAGGTGGTTAGCTATTATATAGACATTAGGGGTAAAAATTTATTTTCTTACAGTACATAATACTGTAGAAAATAATAGAATCCCGGCTGTTAAACTTATTAATTCTAAAATAATATGATTGGAATTTATCAATACAGGAGCAGACATAATCTGGAGCAGTTGCCCATGGCAACCCATCAGCTTCTCTCTTCACTTTATTCAGCTAAGATTTGAAAATGAAAGAGAGAAGCTGATTGGTTACCATGCACAGCTGCTCCAGATTTTGTCTGCTCCAGTTTTTATAAATTTCCCTGAACAATTCAACAAGAGCTATTTATAGCCAACACCTTTTTTTTGGCATTGAATAGAGGTAGAACTTCCTGTCAGTTTTGGCATCTGTGCTTCATTGGGGAGATTTGCCTTCATTTTCTGTCCTGGAGATTCAACGGGAAGTACGAAAACATTTCTCAGAAGAAAGGCAAATTCCTCTCTTAGACAGTTGTCAGAGCCGTAAAATGTTTTACATCACTTTCTGTGCTACTGACCAAGGCTGTCCCTAGGATAATTTCTGCCTCAGCTGATTAGATATTTATTTATTATTTATTACAGGTATTTATATAGCACCGACAAGTTACACAACATTTTACATAGTTGCACATTCACATCAGTCCCTGCAATCTATTCCCTAGCCCCTATCATTTCACTATAATCTAGTCCCTATCTCACATGCATACATACGAGGGCCAATTTAGACAGGAGCCAATTAACCTACCAGCATGTCTTTGGAGTGTGGGAGAAAACCGGAGTACCCGGAGGAAACCCACGCAAGCACAGGGAGAACATGCAAACTCCTTGCAGTGACCTGGCCAGGATTTGAACCAGGGGCCCCCATTGCCCTTTCCAGAGAAGAAGGGGGGAGGAATGTTGTGCTGAGTTTTAGTTCGGGTGGAGTGGTTTGAGGGAGCGGGCTCTGGACCATGCTGGACATCACCAGTTGCCTAGAGTTTGGTGGGTCGGAAGCCAGAGCATCCCGCTTAGCTCCTGGCAAATGCTGATGTCAGTGAGCTGGACAGGAAGCTGCACCGAGTGCCACAGGTTGCTAGGAGCTCTTAGCAACCTGCGACGCTGTGGCTGCTCCACTGCCACTACAGGTAAACTTATAGTAATTCTTCTGCAATAATGATGCTGCCTCCAGGAAGCCGAGAACACCCCTCTTTATCAGCTGTCCTATAGTAAGACATTTGGTAGGGTATGATCACATCAAAGATGATCTGTACTGTGGAAGCTATGGCCAAAAAAGGCAAGCAGAGGACTAGTCACTATCATTGCCTGGTGGACTCCCTGCAGCTGATGTTTTTCCCATTATTGACTACCGTATACCTAGTTCTAGATATAGCCAAAAGTATCATACAACACATACCCAGAGGATCGCCAAGTTGTTACAACTTTTTCCAAGTGTATAAACAAAGTAATAGTTACAGACAAACTCCACAACGGCACTCACTCCATGGAATATCTATTTCTTTGTCACTCTAATTCATCTTTGTAAAGTAAAAGCGTGTAGGTTATCTTAGTCAGAAACTCAAAGGCAAAAATTATCTAGAGACAAACACTTCACCAGCCCCCTTCAGTCCCAGTTTTCCCAGTTTAATGTTTTAGGCATATAACTCCAATTGCATCCATAAAGCAGTTCAATACCAGCCCATTCTATGTGATAGCCCATGCCTCTACCAAAGACTCTCAGAACTCTGTTTCCTTCCTTGTTCAACACTGTGTCTTTGTGTAGAGGAGCAGAGTTTTACTTCTTATGCCAGAGCTGCACCTCTGACGACTGGTATTCTGGTGACTGGTGGGGTAATGATCAAGAACACAGGGGTAAGGGAAGCATATATCCATAGAAGAAATGAAGCAAGGCAAAGAGATCCTTGTGCTGCAGGTCCTCAGGTACAGCTTTTTCTCCAGCAAGGTCTAAGTAGTGACAACACCAAATTTCACTCCATATCTGTGAGGCTAGCAATCAGGGGCAGCAGTGCCTTAGATGAACTTAACCAGCAGTTATAAGAAATGTTCAGTGCTGATAATAGTCAGATACTTGCTAGGACCCACAGCTGGTATATATACTTCACCGGGGATGGCATGCAACACTACAACAAGAGCATGCCACAGCACTCTGTCTATCTGAAAAGCTAGTGTGAGTCCTACGGACAGTTTTCATGAAGGCTTGTGTGATCACCCTCTGTCATTGGGGTTTGTCACTGTCAATATGGATGCTTACTGTTTTTAGTGTTATGTGAGTATATTGATTGTTTTATCATAAATGTTTTTTTAATTTATTACTACACAAGGTAAAGTCACCTTTTCTCTTTTTTTTTCTTCTCTTTTTTGTTTTTGAACTTAAACTGCAGTTACACAACTTTTAGGCTACTGATCAGGAGTGGGCAACTATTAGGAACAATCACATGTCAGAAAGTGAACTGCTATTTTCAGAAGGAATTTAAGACAAAAGGTACAATTTTCATAGCACAATTCACATCTCTTTATGTTCCCTGTAAGATAGAAAACCTTCACTTTCTGAGCGCAGGTTCGCTTTAAGGGTGACAGAGAAGGTGAACTAGAAAGTGTTAGTAACAACAAGAGTTCTTAAAATAATTTGGTAATATTAAAAGAGTTTAGTGGACTCTATTACCCCTCCATTTCTTCAGGCTTGCAAAGCAGACATATTTCAGAGTGTTCATGTCACCTAAAGTTGTATGTGTGATTTTTCATATCCCTCTTACAGACTAGCTTTTAACAGTGAAGTTAATCAACTGGAACACTGTGACGCTTTGGGGCACGGAAAAGGCACTTTTACTTACATAAACATTCACACCTCTAAAAACATTCTGTTTATCTGTTTTTTTACATGCATGTTGTTTCTGCTTGACACTTTGAACATGAAAAAGGGGGGGGGGGGGTACATGGCATGGGGGCTGCAATACCCCCCTTCCCCAAGAAGGATGTACAGGGGTACAGTACTACCCCTTATTACTCATTCTCTAAAAAAGTTAAATGTAAATAAACACACTGACACCGTGAAAAAGTCCTTTAATAAAAGTACACTGAATAAATGTAAATAATGTCTCCTGGTGTAAATCTATCCTCAATTATGTCATCCAGAGATGTTTCCCTGTCACCTTGAAAACCCGCTGCGTGCTGATGCTTCCCCACCATTTGACCGTTGCACTCCCTAGTAGTAAGCCCTGGTAGACAGCAAAGGCACCGTTATATTATTGAATAATGATTATAGATTAGTGGAAAAAAAATTATGCTGGAAGTGAAAAGTGTCAGTTAGAAAATTCATGCAGTATCTGTAACTGTGATTAATAGTAATGATGATGATATTAAAGTACCGAGTGAGAACAGACCCTGAAGCAAATCTGTGGCACATAATATCAGATAAAGTATTTGTGGACAGCAGGAAAAGGCAAAGGTGAAGATGGGAGGGCAAGCAAGACAATACGTAGAAGGCCATGATAAGTAGTCAGGACCTAAAAATGGACTGGAATGTACTTTTTGCACAGATATGTCTTCAAATTAGTTTTTTTTATTTTTGCCACCTAGGGTGGGGGGGTTGCAAGCAATCAGAGAAGCGGGAGGTGGGTAGAGGAGACAGTGCCACCAGACACAAGAGTGACGCCGCTGGTTGCCTTTAGCTGGGTGGGACACTGGCCAGAGCATCCCAGGTTGCAAAGAGCTGGGCAGGGACATGTGTATAACTTTACACACAGGGCTTTCCCTATTATGAGGCAGTAACCTCAGGCGGCATTTCACTGGGGCAGAGGGGCAGCCACAGCGTCCCAGGTTGCTAAGAGCTCTTAGCCACCTGTGATACTCTGCACTGCTTTCTGCCTAGCTCACTGACATCATCGGGATGTTCCAGGGAGCTGAGGGGCATGCTCTGGTTGGAGCTTGCAGCATTTTGATCGCACCGGACCGGACTGCAGACATAATGTGCCTTGTGATCCCGTGCGGCCGATCACATTGCGATTGGAGGCCGTGGCTATGGTGCCATTCACTTCAATGGACCGCCGCACCCCCTCCCGCCCCACAAAAAAAGGGAGCCGGCCACAATGCGATGCAGTGCGTTCTGGCCAGAATCGGGCCAAAACGTGCTGCATCTGGTGTGAAAGAGCCCTAAAACAGGATATCCCGGCCAGTGCTCAGGGGACCAGCTGCTCCTGCAGAAAGCTAAAACTTTTAAACATCAAACAGCATTCATTGTAAGTTATTTAATCAGCAGCTGAAATAGCCTAAAAAAAGTTTACTTTAATATCACTCTGATTTTTATTTCCTATGCTCCTCAGCATCATCTAGTGGCCGTGATGTGGTATTTCCTGAATGTTACATTCAATCTGAAAAGAAAATATACTAAGGATGTTTGTTTTTTGCCTTTGTTCTCATGGAACGAACGTTCACAGAGATTCGCAGGGCAAATTGTTTATAAATAGACCCCTTAGATTTACTATATAAGAAAATACATATAAATATTTAAATCATTGAACAACTGCTTTAAAATCTGTTTTATATCTTCTTGGAGTCAAGATTTTATTGTATAGTTTGCAGTTGTTCTGACAACTGCTCTGTATAGTGTAATTTAAGATAACTATATACAATATACAAAATATCATGTTAAGGTTAATGTCAATTTTGCTTTGAGTGCCACATATGGACTGATGGTTACAATAAATAAAATACATGAATTCTCTGAAATGTAATTATTTACTGATTAAAACTGGTTTTGAAAGTTCTCGGTGAGTTTTCTCAGTCACTGTGCGGAGTTAGAAATGTGTTCAAGCAATACTGTTGGTTTCTCAGGGACGGCAGATGAGGGGCCAGGCTGCTTATTCGACTGAAGCTTTTATCGACTGTTTGTGTTTGCCGAGGCCAGATGATTTTCAAAGAGCCGCTTAGAGATTTGAAGCAGTGATGTGACACAGCTCTTTGATTTTAATGCTTCTAACTTCATCTTGCTGCCAGTGTTTATGCACAGTCGAGAAAAACTGCCACTGCTGTTCACTTGGGTCATTTTTCAGCTGTACGGTTAATTACAGCCTAGATCTGACAGCAGATTCAGTGCAGGCCTCAGCAACTGTGAAGCTGCACTGAGTCATCTATTTTTCATGTAACTGCTTTGGAAATTTGATTTTTCTTTAATGTATCGAATGTAACACATGCAGAATAATGTGTTGGATTTTCCATGGAAGCTTGTGAAAAATGACTTCTGTATGCGTACATGGTTGTGAGAAACTGGGTCAAATTAAATGAGTTTAACATCTACAGAATTTAGGGGACTCTATAGACTTTTTGGTGTTTTATTTTAAAATGACACGTGCATAATGCAAATAATGGTATATATGTATATCTATATAGACTCCAAATGTGTATGTCTTCCACAAAACCCCAAATACTTCTGCAAGGTACTGTATACATGCACACAGTTTGCTTAACAGACAATGTCAGCATTTTTTCAAAAATCGTATCTAAACCCAAGAACAAAAATATAATATATTGCAAATGACAAGTCCTTAGATGTGATAGCTGCATTTGTGTTTTTCTTTATTTTTATCTGGTGGTCCTGCCAGAAACACACTTCCTATTCTAGAGTGACACTCATTCACTGTACTGTATCTGTGGAGGATCGGTGTTGTCGCCCTAGGCTGCTCACTCCTGATTTAGATTGCAGAACACTTCTACCTGCAGTTCACAGAGAGAGCTGGGAACAATTCTGATAACAGTCAGCAGAGGCAGAGAGCATAGAAGTTATCAGCTCACAGAATTATCAGCATGTGTAGAACAAATACAGCAAAAGCCTTTTAATTATATATTTAACAGACCAAAAGAGATGAATTAAGAGAATTTCTATGTTAGGGTCTACATACACTTTAGGGTAACCATAGTCCATTAATATGTTTGATGGGGCCTCACGAAACCATAAATATCATAGTAATCACCTGAGTAGGAAAATAATGGAAAACATCTATTCATGATACGTTTCAGCACATATTGATGTGCCGACAGCCTGCTTCTGACAGCTGGGCGTAGCCAGCCAGGATGTTACGGCTGGCTCCAGCCACCTGCAGAGAGATCAGCCTCCCTGGTTACCAGCTAACCAGGGACACTGATCTCCAGACAGCCTAACTCTCCCTGGCGCTCCGGGAGTCTCCCGTTCCCGGCCGCCAAGCAGAGAAACACTGCTTTTTCTTCTTTTTTTTATTCTGACATAGAGCCGTGTCAATAGGAATCTAGAAATGCATTCCAATGGCCAAATTTTTTTTTGTCTACTCTGACACGGCTCCGTGTCAGAATAAAGAAGAAAAAAAAAAAAGAAGCTGTGTTTCTCTCCTGGGCGGCCGGGAGCGGGAGACTCCATGAGTGCCCGGGAGAGTTTTTTTATCTTTCTTTTTTTTGACAGCAGCAGAACCGCCGGCCGCTGTCACTGCTAGCTCCGCACAATCATTTTCTATTTACTTTTGTTAACTTTTTTCACTCTTTTTCTGTTCTGCTCGGTCCCTCTGAGGGACCTAGCCGAACAGCCGAGCCGAATGCCGCTGAGCGTCATTCGGCTATTCACTCACTGCTGTTCGGCATCTATAAGAATAGACCGAACAGCAGCGAGTAACCTGACAGAGGTTCGGCTTAGCCGATCCAGATGTTGGATCGGCTGAGTCGAACTCCTTCTGCACTTCGGGTCGGCTGAACATGCTGAGCATGTTCGGCCGACCCGAAGCCACCCGATGTACAGATGAAATCAGCCGTACTAGCCTGAAGTGAATAGCTGAACAGCGTTCGGCTCACTTCACTTTAGTTCGGTCATTCACTCGGCTGCCTACGGAAGCTTAGTGAATAGACCCCTAAGAGTCATTTACGTGTGCTGCAGTGCATTGAGCATGCTCATAGGAGGAGAGGGCATTGTGACAAAGAGATGAGCTCATCAGTCTGCTGCTTCTGCTTTCACTATCCAGTCACAGGGTCGGGGTGGAAAAGGGACCTGTAATAAATGTTATTAAACTGGAGGAGAGAAAGAACATGTCTATGCTGTGATAGAGCTATGCAAATCTTAGAACCAGATGGACATAAATACAAATCCGTTGGCAGGTAAAACAGTTCCCTGTTATGTATTTCAGCTGTGTATTTAATGGTTTACCTAGAGTTCAGCTTTAAGATTTATGCAATTTCTTATGCAATACATGCATAGCATTGCTAAACGAGCACCTGATGACAATGACAACTTTAATGAAGGTAATGAGGACAAGCAGGATTTCCATTTCCATTACTGGAATCACTGAAAGTGCCCTTAATTTAAAAGCAGATCCTTTGAAAGCCAAGAGTTAAAACTCTTTAAAAGCGTAGCTGAAAAGATCATTGGAATCAATCTAGAATTTTAAAACATAGTTTGCAATTTTAAAATGAAACCTAATATAATTTGTACAGCGCCTTTTCCATTAAACAGAAGATCTCATAGAACAATTTCATGATGTGTACTTCATCTTAGATTACATATATTATTACACAAAATATGTGTTTATAAAATAATGGGAGAGGGGACAAAAGTGATATAGAGTAAAAGGTCATTGGTAGGACAAACCACATTTTTACAAAATGAAGCTTTTGGCCATGAAATCAAATATGAATAGAATGACTCAGTAACAGAAAAAGTGGTCCGGAAATAATCTTCTGGTCAGCTATATTCATTTAAAAGATTTAACATTCTTTATTGCAGAGTCCTGCCTGCTGCTGTTTATATAGTCCATTAATGAATATCACTGACTTCTTTACTTCTGCAACCACTGACAACTTCCTCAGTAGAAGAGTCTGGCTGCTGGGCATGAGCTTCTCTGGACAAGGAAGTGCCATGAGCACTTCTTTCCAATAAGCTGCAGTATGTACAATTCCTGCCTCACTGCTGCATGTAAACTAAGGGTTGGGATGCTTGTGCTAACATCATTTATCTAATATGGCCACATTACATAAATGTAATTTACCAAAAACAGGAGGTTCAGCAAAATTTTGCTTCCGTTCGCGAACTCCTCTTCGGGTTACGAACACAATCGCAGCCATTTTTCCTGCTCTGACACATGGTCATGGCTTCCTCTAGTCGAGATCACAGTTTGATTCGGTTCACAACCAAGTCGGTTCGCGACCAGAATCGCGGAGCTAATTAAGTTTGTGAACCGAGGTACCACTTATATGTAGCCATATAAGGTCAATAATGTCACTGCATCCTGCCCCTTTGCTTATGTCAAACTGCGGATCGGGAATTCCCCATCGGCAGCTGATTGGGTGGCACAGAGTGAGCTTCCTTCTATGTTCAGGAGGTGATCCTTCTGGGTTCAAAGGAGCTCAGGTTCCGACCAAGTTTGGTCCGCATCTGAGCTCATCCCTACTGCCTGCTATTACCACATAATCACCTTTGTAGTATATTCATAACACAGTGAATCTGACATTCTCCAAAAGCATTCACTGCAGCAATCACCCTTGGTGTATATTCATAAAACAGTAATTCTGACATTCTTCAAAAACATTCACTGCAGTTGAATATAGTATGTGTAAAGCTACAGTAGTACCAATATTCAAAAAAGGTTCAAGATGCCAACTGAGAAACTACAGACCTTCAGTCTAACATCAATAGTATGCAAACTGTTTGAGGAAATGCTAAAGGACTATTTAGTTGATTTTGTTTGTGACAAAGGTATAATAAGTGATAATCAGCATCAGTGGCGTAACCAGAGTTATGGAAATTCCCCCCCCAAAAAAGAGATTGAGAACACAGAGTCCTCAATCTCTTTTTCTGTGTCCCCTGTTATCAATGAACAGGAATCCTCTATACTGAGTGTTCCTGTTCATTGAGAATATAGTATGTTTACTATAACTACAATTATGAATGAACAGGAGGGGATATAGATCACTCCCATTCATTCATAATTGAGGAGGCTGAGCGAGCGGTGTAGGAAGGAAAGCCCAGCCTCCTGTGACAGCGATGTCTCCGCCCCCACACCGCTCTGCCGGACTGTGATAGGCGGCTGAGCGGTGTGGGAGGAGAGACACCGGCCGATCACCGCGGTCTCCTCCCGCAGCGCTCGGCTGGCTGTCACTTTCTCTCCTCCCTGCTGGGACAAAGAGCAGCGCCCAGCGGGGATGAAATAAATCACGGCTGCGCGGACAAAATGGCAGGAAAATGGCACTTTCGGCATTTAGCCAAAAGTGCAATTTTCGGCTGGCGCCCCCCTTCATCTTTTCGCCCGGGGCCAGCACACCGGCTGCCCCCCCGGTTGTTACGCCACTGATAAACATGGATTGACAAAGGAACATTCTTGTCAGACCAATCTTGTAACATTATACGAAGAGGTGAGTAGAGATCTGGATGGGGGAAAGCCAGTGGATGTGGTGTACCTGGATTTTGCAAAAGCATTTGACCCGGTACCTCATAAACGCTTAATATACAAGCTGAGGTCTATGGGCATAGTATAAATGGTGTGTACATGGATAGAGAACTGGCTACAGGAATGTGTCCAGAGAGAATTAATAAATGGCTCTTTTTCAAATTGGTCTAAGATCAAGAGTGGCGTGCCCCAGGGTTCCCTGCTAGGTCCAATACTGTTTAACCTGTTTATTAATGATATTGGGGAAGGTGTTAATAGCCATGTTTCTGTGTTTGCAGATTATACTAAAATTGGGAGGGTAATAGAGACGGACTCAGACATTATAACATTACAGGAAGACCTGAATAAAATAGTGGAGTGGGCCACTATATGGCAGATGAGGTTTGATGTTGAAAAATGTAAAGTAATGCATTTTGTGGTTAACAATAGGCACATTACTCCACTAGGGAAGTCAGAAATGGAAAAAGATATGGGGGTCATAGTAGATCACAGATTGAATAATAGCTTGCAATGCCAGGCACAAAGCAAGCAGAGTACTGTCATGCATTAAAAAGGGAGTGTTCTGTAGAGACAAAGCGATAATTTTGCCACTTTATAGATCACTGGTTTGGCCACATCTTGAGTATGCGGTTCAATTTTGGTCACCAATCAACAGAAAGGATGTCCTTGAGCTAGAGAGAGTCCAGAGAAGGGCAACAAAACTAATTGAGGGGCTGGAGGATTAAAGCTATGAGAGGAGGTTGCTAAATTTAAATTTGTTCACACAGGAAGTAAGAAAATTAAGATGGGACATGATTTTGATGTACAAAATGTTTGGTGGTGATGGCCAACAGGTACTCTTTAAAACTAAGACCACAAAGGGTCTCATATACACACATGCACGCACAACACACACACAGACATGCAAAGGTTGATTGACCTGTTTCTTTATTCAACCTCAAATACTCTGATTCCCCACCAGTGAATGTTTAGTGAAAGTCACATCTGCTGTTTTATTAATATGTCCTTTCGAGCTTTAAAAATACAAAAACTGCAGAACATTGCATTAGTGGGAGGATTTAATGCTCAAACATTGTACAGAATGCCCTCATAAAAGTAAGCCAGGTTTAAAGCTGAAGTGTAGTGTACACATATAATACCTCATAGCCCCCTTCCCCCTGATCAATATGCAATGAAATTTTATCAATCAAATATATTTTTTTAAAACCCTATTTGATGCCCAGTGATACCTTCTCCGGGTCTATCTGCTGCTCTTTGCTCTGAGTTTTGTGGGAGAGACCAGCATGATCCTGTAAAAGTGACAGCATTCTGCCTCAGATATTTTTTAAAAGAACTATATGAAAGAGCACATCCCCAGGATCCCTTTATATGTGCCTGCTTCTCCCAGCTGGCCATTGGGTGCAGAAGTCTTTAGCTGTGCAATCTGCTTATTGGATGACTTGTTGCAGGCATGTTTCAAAGGATGCCAGGGATGTGTTCTTTCACATAAAGCTTGGACTGATGGCAGAGAAAGCTAATAGCCGTGAGACGTGCAGGTGTAATAGCGGTAACTGTTTGGATCAGGTGGAGAATCAACTGATGAATGATGGAGGTTGTTCAGACAGGAAATGAAGGTGTGCTCAAGATAGCTGCTGCAGCTTCAAATGGTTGTATAGAAAGGCATGGAGCACAAGGAAGAAAGGGAATTGTGCGGAGGGACAGCATGACAGGGAGAGAACTGGAGACAAGTACATGAGGGGGTTGTTTGTGAAGAAACGAGAATATGGAAGGAGGGGTCGCTTTACCGGATTGGAGGATAGTTGGAAACGTGTGGGACTTCCAACGGTGGGGATCCTTGGTGTATTTAGGAAGTTTCCAGTAGAATAATTTTTTTGCCAGGAGAAGGTTTTTCCTGACCTCCTGCCTGCCCCTTTTTTTATGTTGTTTTTCAATTTTACATTTTGTTTGCAAATATCTTTTTGTTTTCTGTCTAGGTTCCGGTGTTTGGCTCGTCATGGCAGTCTTTGGGCGGTTTGGGTTCCTTGAAGGTGGTAGGGATGCCGTGGTTTATTGAGAACAGTTGGGGATCCTTCATAGGTGTGGTGTCCTTTAAGTGGTGGTCAATTGTTTTGAGCACCTATTTTCTGGGCTGGACGTGTTTATGGTTAACAGATAGATGTCCCCAAGGCGGTGGTGTTGCGGCTGGGGGCCCATTATTAGTCATCTGAAGCCGCAGATACAGTTTTATGGGGTGGTTTCCTTTTGTTTACTTCATGTGCCTTCAGGGACCCAGAAACCTGTGGTAAAACTGTTTAACTGGGTTATGTTATCTTCAGATAATACATTGGTTTTATTTTTAAGTTTAATGTTGTATTTAAGTTGATATTTAATTAAAGAAAATAAGTGGCTGCTGTGGCCTTTGAACTTCATACAAGTCTGGTGTGTTTTATTTGGGAAAATTGGGGGGAATTTGTTGGGGGGTAGGTCATAGTACAGCAAATGGGGGACTGGCGGAGAAGAATGGGATCCTTCTAAAGTTCCCTTGTCATGTGGAGGTGAATGTTTGCAGGGAATTGAGGGTAATCAGTTTTAATAATGGGGAAGACTTGTTACAAGTGTGTGAAAAAAAGTAAGGCTAAAGCTCACCTTTAAATGTTTTGCCAGCACAGATGGCACCCTACCCTATAGACTTGACATATAGAGGAGGAATTCTGCAGGAGGATACTGCTTCATCTGTAATGCAACATTCAACACTTTTTATTACTGCTTAATGTGCTATGTTGCTGATGTTCTTATGTATTGGGTTGGCGCACTCATTATGCATGCACCTGCACACTGCCTCGGGTTGTAAGTTGAGCTCTTGTGAGCCATGCCAGGGGATGCAGAAAAGAGACAGGGCTATGTTATGGCAATAAGGAGGGGGAACTGCAGCGGTGCTTGAGATTCATCTCTTCTGGGAGCAGTAAAATTGCCTAGCACAGTCAATGTCACACCAACCACTTGACCTTAATAAAATCCCCACATCCCAACCTTAGCCAGTAACTATTAACAGATGACCTTATTAATGACACGTAAACCCTAACAATGAGATTCATTTATTGGTCTGATAAATATACTATTTTATTGTTTTGTTTAATAAGTGCAAAAAGATACTTGTTGGTCTTGCCGGAAATCTAGTGAGCTTCCTTTGCACTCTGCCTCTGCTGCACACCAATAAGTTGGCATTGTTACCAGCTATCTCTGTGGACCAAACAACACCTCCCCAATGTCATGGCAAAAAAAGAGAGGAGTTAGTCAGTAGTCCTGACTTAGGTTGACAAAACTGCTCCTCCATAAATGCAGTACAAGAAGTGAGCATTATCACCCTAGAACAGGGAGTGTGTTACTACACTAGGTAAAAATAAAGGGAAAAAAAGCTTGAAGAAAGCAAAAGAAAAAACAATACACCTACCACATCTAAGAAACATGGCCTGCAACATATTACATTTTTGTTGCTGGGTTAAGATATGCGTTAACTGTTACCCTAACTCTTAAACTTAACCTGAACCCTGAAATTTAACTTTTTAACTAACCACTAAATCCTAATCCAAATCTTAACCACAAAAACAAAACTCCAGACACAATTAACTTATTAGTGGTAAAGCAGTTGAAGACTATGCTTAGTCAAAAGCTACCTGATAAATGCTGTCTTTTAAATCCTGAAAATCTTCTTGTTTACATGTAGTACAGATCCAGTTGTATTTTCATGCCTGCTATGATGTAAGCTCTGCAGATCTCAAAGACCTCAGTGCTATGGTCACACTTTGCCCCCTCTCCTCCTGGCCATTCACAAAACAAAGCCACGGGATGTGTGGACATAGTGACCACAATGTCGCCCTGAAGAATGGACCCTATGTGGCCCCAAAACGTTGGCGAAATGACGCTTGTGACATGCTTCTTTAATAAATAAGAAAAAAAATCAAAATCTTTTGACTGTGACTGTTGGTGATCTCCATTTTCTACGATTTCGAAAAACACAGCTCCATCCATGCATTACTACGAGAACCACGACCATTAATCAAGGTCCAATCGCTGTTATGGTGCAGGTGACACATCACGTTATTAAAAGCAAGGTGCACATGGAAGGGCTTGCAGCAGTATAAAACTCAGACATTTTCCAGCACACTCACCAGCTAGCCTGCAACAAAACCTTAGAAAATTAATTTAATAAAGAATCTCACAATGTAAACCCAGCATGAAGCATGTTGTCCATCATTTTAGATTTATCATCACTCATGATAAATGACACTCAGATGACTTGCCATCGCAAACACAAAGGCCCATGCGCAACAGTTCTCTCCCAATGGACTCTCATCGCAAATTACATTACCCTTGCCAAATGCTAAATGTCAACAAACCCCCAGGTGATACTAACCAATGTCATTGACCAGTAGTAATACCATCACCAAATGAATGGCTTCGGCTGCAGCAGCTTGAGGTCCAGGGTACAGGCAAACTGGCTAAATCTGGCAATTTATTTTACAAGATCAGTGAACTGCAAACAGTATGGGTTTGGGTCAAACTCATGGCTGACGTGAAACTGAAGCTTATCCCTAGTAAAAATGCGCAGCTCAAACTATAATCAGACAATGAAGGGAAATCTCCTTCTGATGTACTGGTGCAGGACACAGGCATGGAAGCGCAATGCCCAGATCGAGGTAGAAGAGTGAAAATACCTTAGTAAGGAAGGAGGCTTTAGTTATTAATATCAGCTTGTCCTTGTGTAAGACCAAAAGTGTTCTTTATAGGAAATGTCACCTGTTCATCACAACTTGGATAGGAAAATAACCTTGTGTGTAAGAGTAGAAAGGGGGATGTGGTGGTTTTTGAAGTGCCCAGAGAACCAGATTCAAATCCAACAGAGTGATGGGTGAGCACACAGGAGGAGCCATATAGCAAACACTCTATACAAAGGTCTTAATCAAAGAATGCAAGGTTAATGGTCTTTGGAACAAGATTGCATAAGATTTGCCTCTTGATGTAACGCAAGACTAAATGCTGATCTAGTCCTAATTGCAAAAGAGGTCAGGACTCGTCCCATTTCCTGGGATGAACGTTTCTTTCCTTGCACCAAGCAAAGTATGTCTTCCATGTGCAATGGTAGACCTTGTGGTAAGTGGACTTCCTAGCTTTTAGTATTGAATGAATCCCAAATTTGGAAAGACCCCTGTACCTCAAGACCTGGGCTTCCACCTTCATGCTGTTAAATCCAGGGCGGTAAACCCTGGTCTTGGGGACACAAGATACAGGCAAGCTGGAAGAGCCCACAGAGCATATGCATTGCCAGCAGTCTGATAAGGTTGGAGTATCACGTCCACCTGGGTCAATCTGGAGCTATAAGGATCACAGGAATGCCCTCCATCTTGATCCAGAGCAAATAAATCAGTTTTCAGCAGCAGCAACAATCCCACCTGAAAACACTTTTTTTGTATCTGTCCCTAGCTATACCATGTCTTCTGCAACAAACACTAAGTGTGTATGTGACTAATTGCAGCAGTTGTCAGCAGTAGCAACTATCTTTCCCTCCAACATACACTGCTAAAAGGCTGCTGGGAACCCTAACTTTTATAGAGAGGGAGCTGGAACATATAAAACCAGCATGATTGGCCCTTTTAAGCTACCTTATTGGTAATTGGTTGCTGTAGACACAAACGGCTGCATTATTTCACTATTTTCATGAACCACAAACAACTTGGGTTTGGGTCAAACCCATGGTCAACCCTACTCATCAATAAAGTCTCAAGCAGAAGTATCCTCAGAACAAGTTACTTGTTTTGGGGAAAATACCGCAAAAAAACATTCTAGGAAGTAACTGGATCTACTACAATATAACATTTTTATGTTTTCTTCTTATTGGGAGATAAAGGCTCTTCTCTCTGTTCAACTGAACATGACCTTTTATTTTTTCAACTTCACATGTTGTACATTATGTATGGATCAGTCAACTGGTTTGGTACTGTTGAGTGTTTCTCTGCTTTCAACTATGTTTCGCTTACCTTGTGAACAGTGATAATCCTTTGGTGATTATCACTTTACTTGGGTTAAACCAGGTCACATCTCATAGCAGTTTTATGGAGCAACTATATGCTATGTATAGTCACAAAAGGGTGTTCATCCATATACTAACACTTTAGGTGTTATATGTCCTGTCCAGTTAACACCTTCTGTTTTTTGAAGAGCAGCTTAAAGTGAAACGAAAATCAAAAAGTAAAGATTTTGTTTGTTGAAGGAAACATTTAGATATGTTATTTGTGCCCAAACAGTACCCACAATCATATCTTTTGCCTTGAATTCATTGTGAAAAAAAGCAGTGCATTTTCTGGTATGTGAGTGTGGTCAGGTTGGTTGAAGCCTAAGCTTTCTGCAAATTGAAAGAAGCTCCTGTGACAGGGGGGGGGGGGGG
>NW_017306678.1:978168-983713 GCF_000935625.1 Nanorana parkeri
GGGGAGGAGGGGGGGGGGGGGGATTCCCCACCCACAGCTGTATGTAAACAAATGGGTGGAATGCAGTGACGTACTTGACTTTATATGGCTACATGGCTTTATTATTCAAATTTAAAACCAAACTCTAGGCACATATAAAATGCCAAATAATATAGTCATGTATTCATTGAAAAAATATTTTTAAATGCAATTAGTGCAATTAGTGTACATTTCTGACATTATCTTGGTATCAGTTCCTGAAATCTCACTTACAGCAGTACTCAGAATGTAAGATGAATGGCTGGCATTAGGAGCCTATATGACATGCACATTCACGAACAAGAAAAAAGTAAACAGAGTAAACACAGGTATCACCACATCAGTGTTCTGCTTCTCCTTTATCAGTGGGTTAGTGCTTGTTCTTATTAAAGCTGTCCTGCTACTGCAAAGGATGTGCTAACAGAGATGAATGGACCACAAAAATGGCTGCACAGAATTACTAATCTTTTTGACAGGCAAAGCAATAAATGTATTTTAGCTGTGTATTCAGTTGGGTGTAAATCAACTTTAAATTATATGCAAACATAGGCATTTTTTATAAGAAATATGGAGATAAAGAAAACTGCCAAACACATCTTTGTAAATTTGTAATAGGAGAATTGGTGTTTGATTGTTGATTAGACATCTATGGGCATTAAACAAAGAGGATATAGCTGAAAAAAACTGCTTAAAGTGTTATTAAACCCTAAAATTCGAATAGCATTTGTAGCAGCTTATTTGGGCACTTACCTTGTCTGTGCATATTTTTCTTTATAAGATTGCCTTTCTTTCTCCTGGAGCCAGTCCAAGGATCCCTGCCGCATGTTTTCTTCCCTGGGGTGGCCCCATTGCCTTGAGCCACCCTAACCTGTGCACACCCAGAAGAGAGACAACAAAGCTGTCTTGGACTCATGGGATATATAGTCCCAAGGAGGGGGCACAGGGTACCCTCTAATGGTTTTATTACTGTTTTTGGTGGTTAGGCAAGCCAAGTTCTTGCAGCTAAGTGCTTGCTCACAAGGGACTGGGGCCATGCATGCAACAATCAGTCTGTTCTGAATCTAGACAAAATTGAGAAGGGGAGCCCATGATAGCAGCAGCTGCAAAAGTACACACCTTTTTAAAAAATGGAGGACAGAATTTTAATGTAAAATTATAGCTGAAATGAATACGTATTTTTCCATAAAATGTCATTAAAGCCTACTAAACCAGCCTGCTAAATCTATCCAACCTTATTCCTTAACACTTTAAGCGTATCTAAACCCAAGAACAAGACTGTAATATATTGCAGCTCAGCAGTCTTTAACTGTTGTGGCTGCATTCGTTTTCTTTTTTTCTTCAGCTTGTTCCTATACTCCTGTGACCCAACCTGCTACTCCGTTTCCTGAAAGACAATCTTGGTTTGTGTCCCCGACTCTGCTTTGTTTACTGATTTGGTACCTCATTTCTGCATCTCTGTACATGACCTCAGCTTATGACCTTGACTCTGATCTTATCTCCTGATTTAGCACTGCTTCGTCTGGACGTTACTGGCTATTGGCCTTTCTTTGCAACTCTGTATTTCCTGCCTGCCTCAGTACTCTGCTACACTCAGTGGACTAGACAGATTCTGCAGCTGCCGTAACCTGGACTACTCACTCAAACGTCACCACTGACTTCTTCAGGTCTGCATCCCAGACACTTGTGCATTCTGGCATCTTCACTCCACCTGTCGCCATCTTTAGGGGAGTTGGAAAAGGTTTGCAACGGTAGTCCTTTCCTGCTCAACTCGGTATCCACGCAGTTAAGTGACAGTGTTTTTTTTTAACTCTTGTTACGTTTTGGGCTATGGATTGCAGAACAAATAAAATCATTTTTTGAATATCACCATAAGAAAGCCTTCTTTGTCCTAAAAAAGATATATGTATTACTTTGTTATATCAGGTAATGACAAAGTTATTGCAGAATCAATAGGCCTATGGTAGAAATGTAAAAATTGCTCTGGTCCATAGGGGTGTACAGGTGTAAGAGCTAAAGTGTTTCAATAGGTAAAATAGGCAAAACCTTTTTGTTTAGTTTTGGATGGATTGGGGGAAGGGTTAGAACCTCTGTCAAGTTTGTATTGCTGTGTGTCCCCATTGGGGAGAATCACCTCCTATATTTCTCATGGTGACCATTGTCATTGAAAAAGAAAGTGAGGGGAAATTCAACATTTTAGAGCTGTCTCCAAAACAAGAGGTGTGGGGAAATATTTCAATGGGAGCATCTGCTCCAGGGACAATTGCCTAGGAGAGAACTTTCCCTCACGTTGATATTTCCTCAAAATGTCTGTTGCATTTCATGGACAGGAGGTGAGGGAAACATTCACCAATAGTACGAAGGCAACAAAAAAGAATAACATGGTAGGAGTTTTAGACTTTCCCTACTGTCTAAAAAACTAAAAAAGTTTTAGTTATATATACAATTGAACTATTCTTCCACTATTGCACCCAACTTTATATTTGTTACATGTTCCCATAACATAACTTTAAGAAAAATATAAACAAATTGCTGCTTATATTTGAGATGCTCTTTCAGCAACTTTCAGGACATAAAGGAGAACTATGAGGTGAGTGGAAATCACTCATCCTCATAGCTCGAGCCGACGTGTGACAATAAAACTGTCACACATCGGCTCAATAGATCGGGAAGTGAGCGAACACATACCATCGCTCGACTGTCAGTCACGGCTCCCTGCAGGAATTCCCCCCCTCCCCGCTCTGATCCTCCAGCGCTGACTGGAGGAACAGACGAGGGAGGGGGCGGGCACAGCTGGCTCTGTCTCTAGAAAGACAGAGCCAGCTGTCACTCACGCAGCTGGGTGGATCTCGACAGTAATGTCGGGATCTGTCCTGGCTGCGGCGGTCTCAGTATACCGCCAGCTATAGCTCGCGATATACTGAGCTTTGGGTCATGGGAGGATGCTAGTATATGTCTTCCTGTGACCCTTGAGAGAACTATGGGGAAAAACACTTACCCCATAGTTCTCTTTTAAAAATCCTGCTTAGTTCTCATTGTCTGTGGAGCTGGGGAGAGTTTTGTTTCAAATAATTAACCCTATCTGTACTATGATGGTAGATTCCATCATTAGTTTTACTTCTAAACTAGATGAGCAGGACTGTCTGCTGTAACAAAGGGTTAAATATCTCATCGCTTTAATGGTACATTGTATGTTGATAAACTTTTTAAAAACTGTCCCTCAGTCTGTCCCCTTGTCTTCACATTGCCATCTATTCTAACCACTAGAAGCTCCCTGTAGTATGCTATGTATAATCCTGCTCCAACCAAACAGCTAGAAAGGTAAGAGATATTTTTAAAATTATGTTTAGGTATGCAGTGTGAATGGGAACGCATTACAAACATATAGTGGGGTGTTCTCAAATTTGGCTGCAAAAGTATAAATACCCCTCATGCCTGATAACGTGCAGGTACAATTATTATTTGTCTAAAATATGATTCAGAGCTGAAAAATCTCTAGAATCAACAAATCGCTTTACATTATTTTTCTCCTATAGAAAATGAAAAAATTGGCTTCGGGACCTTCTGAGTTTCTTGTGCAATGTATTGAAGTCATTGGATCTGAGTGAGAAGTAGGGAAACAGCATTTTCAGAAAGAAAGGTAATCGATGGCAGCCTATATATAAATATTTTTGTACCTTCATTATAAGTTTTCTTTAATGAAATACAATAGTGTTTAACTAGACGAGATGCTAATAGGGATTAGAGGATGGTTGCAAGATCTAGCCATTTTCCACTGGATTGGGCAACAATCTAACGGCCGGTGGACATTGTTTGGGGAGCATTATCAATACAGAGTTTCTAACTGGTATTAGCAGCATCTGCTCTCTTCCGCCCAGCTCCTATTTCATCTCCATCCCATTTTAAAAAACATTTATGCTCACAGCTACAACTTCACAGCTACTACTCTTCTCTTTCTAAAATCTATGTGCTGCACAAGCTCTACATTTCTTTAATTTATCATTTTCAGGTTACCTTTATAAAACTGGTGCTATGTACAGTGTGATTTTACAGCTGTGTTTTACAAGCTTTGTTTCCCTTTTTAACAACTTTTTGTTTCTTTTTGGCAATTGACAATACATATAACTCTATACATGATTGAAAACATTTGGGCCAGACTGGTAACAGATACTACTGTCCGGTGGTCTTTTAAATTGTAAGCAAGAAAATATTGTTACATATGTTGACATGAGCAGTAAATTGTAGCTTTGTTTCATTATTCCTGCAGTTATCTAAGAACATTCCATGTCAGAAAAGTTCTAAGAATTAGATGTGACAGATTGCTGACATGACATCTCAGACCAATAACATGATCAAAGTACATCTAACTAAAAATGAAAGTACACCTGTTTTTAGGAGAGGAAATGTTTTTCACCAGAGAATTAGACTTAGAAGTTATATTTATAATAGCTGTACTGTTTGATTATTATAATTTAAAAGAAGTAGAGTAATAAAACATACAGACACACACACACACATTTTTTTGTTCTTCTACAGTACTTTTTTATACAACTAGGAATAATTTTGTGCATGTGCAGAGACCAAGGACAGCTTTTTACTGTACACTCATCACTGTAAACTTATTATAACACATTCTATTCCCTATTGTCAGTAGAAACACAGTCATCTCATAGTTACTTATTTAGTTTGTCACAGAGTTCTATTCTGGGTAAAAAACAGTAAAAGAAGAAACTATTTTGCACAAAAGAGTAAATATTGGCAGAAAATAGTTCCTTTGGGTGCCAATGTGTATGTACTTAAAGGCTCCACTGCTGGAAGTCCAAGCATGATATGAAGCTTATCTTTTAGTCCCTAAAGGGACACAGAAACCTCTGTGACACAGCAGTTGTTTAACTTTGCCATGTGGCCATATTGGGCCTACTTGCCTATATTTCTGCCAATGTGTACAGTAGAACCCTATTTTGTCAGTGCAGGGAAGTCCCCAAAGTTGTATTTTCAGCAAGCTATATTTCCTAATATCTATAAGCATATAAACAAAATAAATTAAATTACATACAAGGGGTCTATAATGCCTTTGAACCTTATAGTCAGAGACTCTATGCATTTTATTCCAGTATCTAAAAATCATCTTCATTATTTAATGGTTATGTCAAACCATTAAAAAAATCTTTCCAACTGTAATTTTCCTGTTTTTCATCTCTTAGTAGTAACCAATGTGCATAACCAATGTAAATGTTTATGCACCTTTCTCAAATCCTGCAGATAAACTTATCATGGTATCTCAAACATGTATTCTATAACAAAGGCCGAGAGTTAAAATATATTTAAAACTATTAAAAAAAAAAAGTTTTGGATATAGAAGAGAAGGATTAGAAACCCTTTTGAGTTTTTACTGCTATTTGCGAATCCATTAGAGAGATTTCCCCTCACTTACTATTACAGTGACAACAATTTCACCACACAGGAAGTAAGGCAAAAGAGACACAGAAATATGTAAAGAAAGAGAACCAGGGAAAAGGAAGGGAAGGTT
>NW_017306678.1:987204-990663 GCF_000935625.1 Nanorana parkeri
TTTACCTGAGAAATGTTTTCTCTACTAATGCCAGTTTCTGATTCAATGAACTGGATTAAATCTAAGTATCTTCTGAGTATTTGAATTTTCTGTGCTTCGCACAGAATCAGTGATTTGAATCTTTTGTGCAGCAATATGTCCACCGGCTACCCACGTTAAATACTTCAAGAATTAAAAGTGTTACAAATGTATCCTATAGATAAGATTCGTATGTTTACGCATATAGTCATACTACATAAAAAACTTTCTTCAACATGTTTACAAATATAATCTATTTTATTGCAAGCAAGTGGTCTTGAAATCATGAATGATACGTTATGTATATATGTTTATGATATATCTATGTATAATCTCCCTCAATTTTGGGACACTTTATATTTCTGCAAAGTGAGTCATCTAATGGAGATGGATTACAAATTGAACGGATGGAGTCTCAGCTGCTACCAATGACTCCATCCACTAATCTACATATATAAGAGATCACGGAACCCAAACCAAATAACGCCTTTCTGAGGAAGCCCCGATGTGGGAGGGGCGAAACGCGTCATTGGGCGTCTAGCTGGTTTTGTCTTATGACTGCTCCACTTTGAGACATGTCCAGTTTTGAAAGTCTTAAGGATATCCTTTAAAGACTCCCGGGAAAATCGGTTTGGATACCATAAATCTCCACGACTAGCCTTTCTGGCTACTAAGGCCGAACTAACAATTACATCTTACAGAGAAAAGCACATCCAAACGGATATCAGCCCAGCTGAGGATACGGGAAATTAGACACCGGATGAACCAAACACAGCTATTCAGTCAAGGCTATGAGTTACATCAACCCTTTCATCTAGCCGAGGCATCATCTACACCTCCTGGTAGCTGTGTGTCACCTGTTTGAAACAAAGTGTCTTCGGATCGTGAGTTATATTCATATTTTCACACTCAGCCTGATTACCATTTCAAGGATTCCATTGTCCTCCCGGGCTGCCGCTTGGACTATATCTTCTCTCTGTGTTACCACATTGCCATAATCGGTTCCCTCTTTTTCGATCGAGGGCGATTCTCACATTCATTCAGGAAATATTCCATACATCTGAACATTTGTCAGCTTCAGAACTTACTCTCCAAACCTGAATATACTAGTTTTTCCCTCTTTTTTTCGACATGTCTTTTTATGGATGAAGTTTTATACATATACCCACTTTATATATCAACAAGTGGATGCAGTCATTTGATTATGTACATGTTTTGTCTGTTGTAGTATCTTATAGGATAGTCATTTTTAGCTTTTTCTAAATCGAATAAATATATATTGCATTTAAAATGTATTATCAGTGTTATCCATATTATTGTGTGTAGGAATGGTGGGATCCCCCAATAGGGGAATCATTCTTGTTTATAGACATAGAAATATATAGATTTTTAGTAGAGTATGTGAAACCTAGAACCCCTATCAGATTTTTTTTGCTCTCTGTCTTCCTGTTTAAGATTTTACCTCACTTCCTGTTTGACAAAACTGTTGGCAATGTGAGGGTAAATCACTTGCTAATGGAGTCCCAGATAGTGGTAAAAACCCAATAGGGTTTTTAATCCTCTCCAGCCGATTAAAAAAAACAAAAAAACAAAATTGGCTGGTCATTTATCCTCAAAGTTTACAAGAGAAGCAGCAAAGTCATTAATGTGGGGGTCTCAGCCCTTTGCTCTCTCTTATGCACTTGCTCTGTGTCTACATTAGAGATTAGAAGGCTGACGGGCTACCAAATCACTGCTGGTAATGGTGAGCTGAGCTAAAGAAAGTATGAAAATAAAATTGGTTAGCTTTGGCTGCAAGTTGTAAGGATGAATAACTCCATTATGCATACAGACACAGAGGTCAGTGAAGTTTTGTTTTACATTTTATTTACTGTTTGTTAAGATTATTTAAATATCAGAATGCCCATAGCCCAATCACAGTCATAGTTTAAGCAAATTTATAATTGCAGAGATGCCAATGTGCCAATGTGAGAGTTTTTAAACAAAGAACATGCATCACAGTAAAAGCATCATAATCTTAAGTAGATAGAGACAACCCTTGGCAAGCATAGTATACAGACGTTCCAACAAAAGAAGAGATGCCAGAAAAGGGACATAACATTTTATGAGATGAAAAAGGGTAGATAGCATGTTTATTTGGGAAGAAACAACATAGACGGCGGGTAAGCAGAGAGTGGCTAGTCTGGCCAGAGTCTGGGATAGCTTTGGCAGTGCCTCTGCACCTCATCACATCATAATGCAGCTGAAAAGGACCTTTGACTGAATATCAATTTGCAAGCTCAAGTTAAAAGATTCACGTTTACCAGTAATAAGATAACAAAATATAAATAAATAAGATAATTAATGTATAGTATAACAGCAATAGTATAATAAAAAGTATTGTTAATCACAATAGAATATACTCTGTTACAACCTTAACAATCACTACTTCACAGCATGCATTCAAACAAAACAGTAATTGCATGTTGTTTATTCACCACCAGCCACATTTACAACCCCCAAAATTTCCACCCCCCCCCCCCCCAAACCTTTTATTACATATAGTAGAGCATACTACACACATACCCAAATTTTCCTTAAGCCATACAGACCTTTCCCCTTTCCTTTATATTTATAAATGCACCATTAAATTACATAGGTCCCTTCATATTGTATAAATGGGTATCTATCTGAACAATATTGCTTGTAAGTCCAGGTATGTCAATTGGTTATTGCAACATAAAGTTTAATTTATAAACTCATGACTTTATCCTAAAGCATTTGGTGTGTGGCTGGAGATTTAACAAAACTTTACAACTATCCACTGTTGGTAGACTGCTTGTGCTGCAAGCAGAGTCCGTTCATCAACTGTCGGGATCCAGTCTTGGGTCTCGTCAGTTCCAGCGCATCTTCGTCCTTTAAGTCACTCCTCCTTTCACTGATGCTTGGTAAGCTTTGTTCCATATTAGCAGTATAGCAGAGAGCAGTCAAGCCAAAATAGCTGTATAATATGTGCTGGATCAAGCAGTCAAGTAGCAGCAGCAGCTTTGCAGTAAACACCGGATTTAGATGCCAAGGCTGAACAATCAAGCCACAGTTGTTAAGCTGTAAACACTAGCATTCTAAGTAACTTTGCAATAGTTATATAAGTCCCATTAGGATACTTATATAATTATTGTTAATACCATATTATATTATAATTTTAATTCTAATATATTACCTAATGCAAAGTTACTTTGGATGCTTAGTCTTTACAGCATAACACGGTGATTATATTTTAACAATGCCTATTTGCACTCATAGCAAACATTACCCAGGTTTTCTCAGAAGTAGTGAATAATATAATGTTTTATATAAAAAAAATCTTGTTACCCATGGCAACCAGTCATCTTCGAACTTTTATTTCCCTAGTCCTGGTTTAAAAATGAAAGACGAACTTTTGCTTGCCTGCTATGATCAACA
>NW_017306678.1:990736-1025979 GCF_000935625.1 Nanorana parkeri
ATTTCTTGCATTAGAATCATCACTTAACCTGTTTGAACTAGCTTAGCTGACTATGCCCACCGACAGATTCATCTATGATTAGTTACAATGATAAGATTATAAGGATTCACAATAAAACCTGCGGAAACAAAGTACGAAAATTCACAATTTTCCAGCACCCTTTAAGACATTTGTGGTCTGTTAAAATTGCTTTAATACATTGTATATTTTTTATTTAATAACACAAGACTGCAATAGTTGGCTCAGTCTGAATCTCATAAAAATTTTAAAATGCTACGTATTTTGGCTCTCTTAATTTCTCAATTTCCTAAGAGGACAAATTTGCATTAGGAGGACTAAAATGGAGTTTCAATGTGTTCAGCATTTGGCAATCCGATATATAGTGTGTAGATTTTATGTATGCCCCTAGTTTCTGAATGATATAACAAAAATTTGCAAACACTATTAGCATGTTTCTTACACTACTGATTATTTTTCTTACATTACATATGACCATTATGTATACAAAAAGAGCAGTGGTAGATGATATAAATCTGCTATCAGATCCATAGCTTATCTCCCTAATAGCATGTGAATGGTAACAGATGTTTACAACATCTGGCATGGAGAGAAGTATGTTGTTTAGCTTGGTATATGCTGCCTAATTTAACAAGTCTCTTTTCATTTCATCAGCCACACATGTGCATACATGTACTCCTTTTCTTAGCAGGTCATAGTCACGAAAAACGGATCATTCAACGCCTGGAATATAAAAATGTCATTGTATAAACAGCATATCTGATATTCAAGCAACACCGAGGGTCTCCAATGGCCCCTCTACCAAGTAAAGCAGAGTTTACATGATCCTATATTTTGGGGTTTTTGTAGGTAGTTTCAAAATGTAGGAAGTGTTTTTGTTATGTGTAAGATTTTGAAGTAGTAGAGATTGTGACACTTCCAAGTTCCAAAACTTTATTAGACATGTACACACCAAAAAATCCCAGCAAATTTACCAGCTAGCCTGCAAAAAAACCTACACTTAAAAACAGTTGCACAACATTTTCCAAATATGTGGAAGCCACACTACTTTTGTCAAGGCTCCTCTCTGTAGTGTGGTCCAAACTCTAATCCATGTGATCTGCTAGATTGCACACAGGTGTTCTTTATTAAACTAATTATGTGACTTCTGAAAGTAATTGGTTGCACCAGATCTTATGTAGGGGCTTCATGGCAAAGGGGGTGACTACATATGCAGGCACCACTTTTCAGTTTTTGTTTTTTTTATAATTTCTTTAAAACAAGTTCTTTTTTTATTTCACTTTACCATTTTGGACTATTTTGTGTTTGTCCATTACATGTATTCCAAATAAAAATACATTTTAATTCCAGGTGGTAATGCAACAAACCAGGAAAAAGGCCAAAGGGGTGAATACTTTTGCAAGCCACTGTACATATGCGTTGGCGTAAGGTTATAAGGGTGGATTAGCTAGTATAATGAATTTGTCTTAGTGCTTAACAGCAGTTGGGATGTGAAATCAACCATACAGGGAGTGCATTTTTGTCAATGAGGCAGTTGCCTCATAGGAGTTGATTTACTAAAATAAATAATTAATTGTATGATGTGAGGAAATAATATAGGGTGTACCATAAGTTTACATATGGACAATTCTGAATAACAAGAATTTGCATCACTGGTTGACAATTGGGAATGGATTCTCTTGCTATGTTTGTTTTGGTCAGAATCTTTTCATAAGATCAACAAACAACAGTATCTCACTGCAGTATAACTATTGTGGAACAAACACATCTTTGCAAAAAAAAATTGCACCATAAGTCTAAAACAAAAGGAAAAATTGTAGCAATACTGTATATAGCATACTTACATGGGATAAAACATATGAACTTAAAGGAGAACTATGGGGTCAGTGTTTTTCCCCCATAATTCTCCTTGGGGTAACGGGAGGACACAAACTAGCGTCCTCCCGTCACCCTGAGCTCAGTATACCGAGAGCTACAGCTCGCGGTATACTGAGACGCCGCACCTGGAGCGGAACCCGACTTAGATGACGGGATCCGCCCAGCTGCGTGAGTGACAGCTGGCTCTGCCTATCTAGAGGCAGAGCCAGCTGTACCCGCCCCCTCCCCCGTCCGTTCCGCCAGTCAGCGCTGGCAGATCGGAGCGGGGAGAGGGGAATCCAGCCCCTCCCCCTGTCACGGCAGAAAGCCGTGACATGATCGAGAGGTGAGGGAACCTGGTATGTTTACCCTCACCTCCCGATCTACTGAGCCGACCTGTGACAGTCTCATTGTCACAGGTCGGCTTAGAACTATGACGTGAGTGGAAATCACTCATGTCATAGTTCTCCTTTAACTATATAACTTTTAATAAGAAAATTTTTGCTGCATCTTCTAACAAGAACAGAGACTATAGGGCTCTATTCACAAAAGGGTGAAGAGTTTGGAGAAGGCAGGAGAAGTGAACAATCTAGGACAGCATAGCTGAACTGGAAAGTGAGCTGAATTGGAGAATTTTTCAAAATCATCTATTTTGTCCTAGATTGTTCACTTCTCCTGCCTTCTCCAAACTCTTCACCCTTTTGTGAATAGACCCCTATGAAACTGGGTACACATGTAGGGAATTTTGGCAGATTAAGCAGGAATTTGATCATTAAATTTACTTTTGCCAAAGAAACATGTTGGAAAATCCTCGGCCGAATGGTGCTAGCAGCCAATCAGCACTGAGATTTTTCCATGCACACTGTTAGTGTGGATGGGGAAATCTGTTATATTTTCTTTGTTCAGCCCAGAGGTTGAACTAAAAACATATAACAGTGTATACCCTACATTACAGATTATTCTCAACGGTGGCAAAAGATGCAAAGACAAAATACTGCATCTGAATATTCTTTGACAACTGTGATTCGTTATGGTGTCGTCCTTATCCCTCTCAAACAGACATTGGTGACCCCCATATTAAAAATACCCTCTTTCAGCCCCACATTCAAGCACTATCTAAATCTGCCACTCAACCTCCATAACATTTCTAAAATGTTACCACTTTTTAACAAACATAATCACAAAGCTTCGAATTCACTCTCTTGTAATCTTTCGCCTCAACTACTGAAACTCCCTCCTCGTTGGCCTACCACTAAACACGCTACCCCCCTTCAGTCTATCATTAATGCTGCTGCCAGACTCCTCCACCTTACCAACTGTTCAAAATACTAACAACAACACACAAAGCCTTCCACAACTCAGCCCCTGACTACATCTCCAACCTCATCTCAAAATATCACCTAAACCGTCCTCTCCCCTTCTGTCTAGAACTCCTGCTCTCTAGCTCTCTCATCACCTCCTCCAATGCTTTGCTTTCAGGACTTCTCCAGAGTGTCTCCCATCCTCTGGAACTCCCTACCTCAATCTGTCCGCTTATCCAATAAGCTGCCCATCTTTGGGTGATCCTTAAATCCTTAAAAACTCATCTCTTGAGTGAAGCCTATCCCACCTCACCCAACTGTTCTTTTACTTCTTTCACCAACTCAATCTAAACAATTATTACTATTTGTATATTCTGCCCCTCCTACTAGATTGTAAGCTCTGGGCCCTCCTAACCCTATTGTACTGAAATTGTATTGTAACTGTTCTGTCTCCCCCATTTTGTAAAGCGCTGCGCAAACTGTTGGCGCTATATAAATCCTGTATAATATAATACGAATAATTAAGCCCAGAAACATTGACTTTCTTGCTTCCTCAAACTGATCCAAATTAATAGATAGGAAATCTAGAGATTGGAACATATTTAATTAGTGATCCAAAAAAACAACAACATTTTGTTAAAAATATTAATGTTAAAAAATGAATTGGGCAAAATAATTCCATATCTTAACGATTTCTGTGCTAAACATGGACAATGGAGACTATAAATTGGCCAAATAATTTTTGAATAAGCACTTGCTTATTGCAGCTAAGCTTCACCCGAAAGACATTGAAAAATTCTGTGGATACACACTTACTGTAGGTGATCTTTTGTGGTGCATCAGCACATGTTGCTTTGCACATTACTGTGTTAAGGCAGCCCCATCATTCTGAATGAGCTGACAATGCACCACAACAGACAGACATTGCCTATTTGTGCAATACTGTGGTGGGCTGAGCATTGGCCCCTTCTGTATATTGTGTTGGGGTGCTATTTAACATATAACATACTACAGTTGGCCATATGCATTAACGCCTGATTCAATAATGGGCATTACTGCAACACACAAGTCGGAATAGGTCCTAAATTACTCCACATATAAAAAATAGATTGTAGAAATAAAAATACAAACAATAAAAAACTATTGGAGGAATACAGTAGCTGCGGGAAACACATTTGGAATGACTGGAAAACAGATAGTTATTAACTTTAAAAAAAGGAAGGCTTAGTATGCACGATATTTCAACATTTCATATATTTTACATTTCACATATTTTTATTCCTGCCTTAATTAGATCCATAAGGAAGTGTAATTTTGCATGTAATCAGTACTGCTTGCCTGTTTGTGCTATCTGTTGTCTGGATTCACAGATTTTAAAGATGCTCAAATAATGAAATGGATTAAGATACAACAGCTTCTGTCAAGCAGAGTAAGTAATGTGTATTTTTTTAAGCAAATTTTATGTGGAATCAGTAGTAGTCACCAAAGGGTCTCTGTGCAAAACCAAACTTTGCCACACCTCCATGCAACTACTAGACAGGTAAAAATACGTATTTACTGTGTATTGATTGGTAGCAGTAAGCCATATCCAGATCTGCATGACAGATCACCCCGGCATCCGTTTGACCCATATCTAGTATAAATGGGTCTCCTAAGCCCCAGAGGTCCCTTGTGGAGTTGCACAATCTGCTTGAGTGGAATTATAGCACTTTCAGATCACGAGGGCCAAATAAACATATTCAGAAAACAGACTCATCTCAAAATACATGGAATAAAGGTGATACATTTATTTAGCTTACATTGATTAGAACCCAATAATATACTAATTTAAATGTTCTCCCAAAATTAAAAATACAAATATATTATTACCAGATCAGGAATGAAGCTGCAACATGTCTGTCACCATTTACATTACAGTTCCCTTGTGGTATATTTATGATACAAAAATACAAACAAATACAGAGTCATCTCATACATCTCTTCTTTAAATGGCATTGCTACAGAACAAATCACATCTATTGTAACACAATTTTAAATGACATACTCATTGGAACATTAGCGGACATTTAAATGTTAATTAGCTAAGTCACGGCTAATCTTTCTCAGTCCAGTTCACAGACACATGTGTCAATTAAACAGAAGTCGGTCCCTGAAGAAAAGAGAGGTCATAGGGTAGTGCTCAGTCAGCTGTGAGATCAAATTAAAACAGATTAAACTGTTATAATCTCAGCAGGAGAAAAAATTACTTCTGTATGCTTTTTATGTAATAAAATAGTCTTAAAATTATTACTGTATTAGTGTAACAGCATCTGCCTGACTTACATAAACCTATGCACTAGAATATTTATTTGCTGTAGCTGGTAAGGACATAAATAGTCGACCATAATGTTAGTAGGTACAATATGTCAGAGTTTTTCAATATGTATCAAACACCAATAACAATAAAAAAAAAAGTTACAATAAAACTTTAATTATTGGTCATACACATGGAGCGGAAGAAGGGAAGGTTTCCAACTGTGGTGTATATCCAATCTGATAGCAAGTCTTATTATACATGACTACACCAAGCACAGAGTTAGTGCAGGAGTGACAGGTTATAGGAGGAGGATGAGTGCACTGCCAAGGGGCAGGATTTCTTTCCAGGCCAAGCCAGCGAATGCAGATCCTGCCCTATGACAGCCCTATCAATGTGCCTTCCACTATCACCTCTGAACCCACAGTGGCACTCTCTTATATGATCACCTGCTGGAAAAATACCCTGAGCTGTTTAAAGATAAGTATCTACAGGCCTTTTTTATCAAAATTAGAGCAAATTAAATAAGTTATCATGTTGTAAGTAATCTTTAAAATAAAAAAACAAAAACAAATGTAATTTCAGTACAGAATTGTCATATACTTTTTGGCTTGACCAGAAACCATAGTAAATTAATTTGAATGTTTACTATTCCAGGGTCTACAGTGTCCCCTAGATAGTGTGAAGGATGCATTCACGAGATCCAATGATATGAGGGATTAGTATGTTTACCTAATATTGTGTAAATACATAAGTTGCGCCTTACTCATACGCCACCATTTCTGTGATTAAGCCCTATTGAGAGAAATGTGCGAGAATGTGCAATTGAGTGCAGCGCACTGATTTGGCTAACCACAATAAAATGGTTCAGTATAAGGCTACCAGAGTGTGTACTTCTTTCCCTTTATGCTCAATGTCAACCTTTTGAGCATGTTGAAACTTACACAGGACTGTGCACGCACGCGCTTCTTACATTTGACAACTTTTGGACCTGACAATTAGCTGCTCAGCCACCAGGCCTATGTAGCCATAAGTTTCTCCCATACCCAGGTGCACTGGCGGAACTACCAGGGTCGCAATCGTGACCCGGCCCTGTTGTTCTGCCTATTGGGGGGGGGGGGGTCCAGAGAGGAAAAAAAGGGCCCGCAGCTCCCTCATGCCACCCCACGATAGTGCCGCTCCTTCCCCACCGCACTGCCACCCGCAGCAGTAGAAGCGGGACATGTACGGGCGGCTGTGCAGTGGAAATGGAGAGGCTGTACAAGTGAGCTGTCACCTGTCAAACAGAATGTGCTGCAGATACCGCCAGACAGCAGATTCTGCTGTGTGGGAGAGGACCCTCTCCACTTAGTCCCACCCCCTGGTGGTGGGGAGTTGGGAGGCCTTCATGGTTTCTTGCACCAGGGCCCTGAAGTTCCTAGTTACGCCACTGCCCAGAGGGGAGCATGGTGAAGATGAGTAAGTACTTCTTAGTGTGTTCTATAATAAAGTAGACTATAACCGCCTCCCGGCCGGCCGTTGTAAGGATACTTCCTAGATGTAAGCCGGCGTATTTAAACGTCCTGCCAGGACCGCCAACTCGTGCGCGCCGTGCGTGAGCGGGAAACTGCCTAAATTTAAAATCAGGCAGCGGTGTTAAGGTGCCGGTCTGTGTCCCCCCTGCGCGGCCCCCCCTCCCGCTGTCCCGCTGATCCCGTGCCTTGCTGTGCCCGGTGCAAGCGCGGGACCAGCATAGTGGCTCTATGACAGGGATCAGAGGGAGGTCAGTATACGATTTCCCTCCGCTCCTCTCTCCACTGTCAGAATGCGGAAGTGATGTATATTACATCACTTCCGCATTCTTGTGTCACTCTCCAGCTTCAAACATCAAAAAGTTTCCAGGCACACTCACCAGCCAGCATGCAAAAAAACCTGTCTAACCACTAAGGTTAAAAGCATAGGTTTAGATACACGTCTTCTACAGAAAATGTGAAAGCCGCACAGCCACGTCAGACGCTGGAGAGAATCTGATTAAGCAGATCCCTGCTTCATCAGCTTCTTTGGGGGGGGTCCTAGGTGACATTAGGGGTCTTGGAGACCCCTGATGTCTCCATAAAGAGGACCTGTCACATTCTGTTTGCTATCACATAGGCAGTTTTCTTATCCCCCTATGTGATAGCAATAAAGTTAAGTAAAAAAAAAAAGGAAAAAAAAATTCAAGTTGCAAAAAAAAAAGTAAAGTTACACTTGAAAAATAATTTTTTAAAAACACAAATTTATTTTTAAAGTCCCCACCCATACATACACGCATGCAAACATGCATCGGGTGCACATACGTGCGAAAATGATGATTGCGTCCATTACGCCGCACATGTTACATATCGCCACAAGCATCGCAGTGAGAGCAATAATTCTAGGGCCATTAATCACTGATAACACTAAACTGATGAGCGGTAAAAGCTTTTAAAGCGCAGCCTATGGTCAATTTTGGGTATGGTAGTTTTTTGCGATTTCGGGGGGCGCGCAATTTTAAAGCTTGACATGTTTGGTGTATATTTAGCCGACGTGACCCCGTCTTTTATATTTGACCAAAAAATTGGGTAATAATAATTGTTTCCTAACAATGTAAAAAATAACTTTTTTTTCACAATTTTCAGTAATTTTTCCTTAATATAGTAAAAAATTAAAACCCCAGTGGTGATTAAATACCACCACAAGAAAGCGCTATCTGTCCCCAAAAAATGGTATAAAATTCATTTCAGTACAGCGTTGCATGACGGAATAAATGTCAAAGTACTGCAGCGCTAAATACTGAAAAATGGCCTGGCCAGGAAGGGGGTGTAAACACCTGGTCAGCAAGTGGTTAATTAGTCAAATATAATAAAAATAATGGTTTAACTCAAGGTAAGTATGTGGATAGTAGCTTAATTCCTACAGTATTGGTGTCTTGGGTTTGATGCCCTAGGACACCATGTTCATGAGGTTGGTATATTCTTCTTGTGTTTGCATGACTTTCCTGCAGGTTTTCCTAGAGGAACACAAACACATATAGGTAGGTTATCTGGCATCCACCCATACTAGCCCTGATGTGCATATTTGACTGTAGCAGGTACAGAATGGACGCTCAAACTTAAAGTGACATTAAAGGGAAAACATTTTTCCCTTCCCCCAATGTTAATGTCAGCACTTACCTTAAGTGATGTCTCTTAATCCGATCTTCTTCTTTCCTGATGTTTTCATCTGTCCCTCAAGCGGTGTGGCAGCTCTCCGATCCAGCGCTGACTCCTCTGTCCTTGCAAGCACTTCCGATCGAGTGGTGTCTGTATGCGGGTGCAGGCGTCCATAGACTGCGTCTCTGCTTGTCTCCCGTCTGAAAATCTGAACTGCGCATGCGCCTGACCCAAGATGCTTTCCGGCTGCCCGAGCAGTTTCGTTTTCTCAGACGGGAGCTCGCGGCGAAGATGGGGTAAGTGTAAACTGCTGTTAAAGCGGTTTTTTAAACCTTTTTGCCTATATCTACTCCTTGCTAGCAGTAGATATAGGCAAAAAAAAACTGAGGTTTTAGAAACCCTTTAAGTATTTATCCAGCTTGTCAGCAGTTTTCTATCCGCTTTCCCAATTATATGTATTTCATAGAAAATATTTATCAAGAATCTGTTTTAAACATTTTCTTGAGCAATAGAAACACAATAACTGGAGATATGGCAGACAAAGCCGAAATGTGTTCATAGCTGAATGTGTAATGCACCATGTCCACATTTAAAGTATATAAAAAAAGAGAGAATAAATACAATTTTTCCTATTGTGAAGCACTGGCTGGCAAGATTGTGGATGTTGTGTATTACCTAGGTTTTCCACCTACACATGGTGAGGGCTCCAGGGTTGATGATTGATATGGAGAAAGCAAATTTGTTGTTTTCTCTGAACCTTAATCCTTAAGTCCTCAAAAAACCTTAAGTCCTGTTCTGGGTCCTGGACTCTAAGGACTTTCTAGAGCTTTGGGTAGCAATAGGCCTCCACTCATAGGTCCATAGCTTACCTCGTAATCAGACTTTGTTGTTAGTCTTAGTTGGACAGCTTCCATTCTGTCAGCAGGTACAAAATGGAAGCTTATGACTTGCTTGGTGACTTGCAGTGCTGCTAAATATTATTGTGCTATATAGCTGTGCAAAAAACATAATAAACTCCAAAACAGAGTGTGCAGTGCAGCCTTTATTCACTACTAAGAACAATGATTGCCAGAGCTGGTAGACACAAAGATGCACAGCTGTGAAGATTTAGTTCTTTAAATTGAGTTGCATAATCGAGTATGAGTTAATTGGTGAGGTTGGTGGATTTTCAAACTCAAGTGCAAAGATCACTGTGGAAAAAATTGCAACTAATGGATAATAATCCTCTGTATTTTTCATTATTATTATAATAATATAAGTTGTATATTGCTGTTGTTATTATTATGGTATTCAATTACATTGCATACTTTATAATTAGACCCAAAGCTGACATAAAGCCACCTCCATATCCCTCCATATTTGTATTAATCAATTCAGCACAGATGTGCTTATTTACCCATACAGCAGAAAAAAACGATATGCCATATGTAAAAACATTTGTAATGAAATCTATTCTGGATAGTTTGGTTTATGTGAGTGATAGAACCTTTGCTGCTGACTCAATAAAAAAGTAAAGCGTAATTTATAAAAATAATGGCCAAAAGAGTGCCCAGTTGTAAATTAGCAAAATTGTTCTTCACTCTAATCCCTGGGCTTACACATACAATCCTAATGTAGGTCTGATGCCTGTAGAATGTACAGTTCATACTGAAAGATGAGATGTATTACTTGCTTGAGATAAACTCTCCATGGCTTGGAAAACTATTAGCGTCAAGAACATTTCTAACTAGTCCATTTACTAATGATTAGTGGAAGGAATGTCAACTATGTAAGTGATAATATAGGCAGGGGAGTTGTAAACACAAATAATATAAATGTGTGTCAGGTTGGCACATGCCAAATAGAAAGTTAAGTGTTTATCCAGCTTGTCAGCAGTTTTCTATCCGCTTTCCCAATTATATTTATTTCATAGAAAACATTTATTAAGAATCTGTTTTTAAACATTTTCTTGAGCAATAAAAACTGGAGATATGGCAGACAAAACATGTTCATAGCTGAATGTGTTAAGCACCATGTCCACATTTAAAGTTAAAAAAAAGAGAGCGAGAATAAATAGTGTTTTTTTCCAATTGTGAGGCATAAACAATACATTGAAGACTAGAAGGTAAATGACAGCATGAAATAGAAAAACTAGACGTGAAAAAGAAAACCCCTTCTCCTGGATAACATTACATTTTTAAATGAAACATTCATTATAAATATGTTCTTTGGTGATAGTTTCACCGTACTAATAGGCCTGGACTGGCAAACTACTGTATCTTCTTTGGCATTTTTTTGTTCTGTTGTGGGGGACACAGATAGCTATCAAATGGTGACAGAGGTTTTAACTTATCCCTTTAAAGAGGACAACTTTTTTTTTTAACCCTTGCAGTGGGGTTACCCCCATCCTGCAAGGGTTAAGTGCTCGTTTTCGTCTAGGTGCAAAAACAAAAAAGTTATACACACCCAATCTTCGGAGATGGTTGGCTGTTAGACCGGTCTCTGGAGCCTCTCTCCCCCTTGCTGCAGTGGTCTAATGTCTCGTGTCCCAATACACTGTGAGGGGAATTTATCAAAACTGGAGCATGAATCTGGAGCAGTTGGCCATGGCACCTCTCTTCAGTTTGTTCAGGTAAGCTTGGAAAATTAAAGATAGAAGCTGATTGGTTGCCATGGGCAACTGCTCCAGATTCGGTCTTCTCCAGTTTTGATAAATTCTCTTCTGTGTATAGTGTTGGTTATGTGTTTAGATGAAGCACTGAGATCTTGAGGAATGCTGAGTTTCCTTTTACTTGCTTAGAAGGACATTATATCAGAATACAGCATTTACAGCATACAGATAGAACTTCCTGTATATCATAGATATAAGCATGCATATAGAAAACTAGCATAGACTAGCATTGCACTACAGCACCATCTAGTGCTAAAAAGACATATAAGTACATTAGTATAAGTTGTTATATTTCCAACATATAGAACATGAGGACACTGAAGGCCATACCATTGCTGGAGTGGAGGAGGAGACAGTCTAGAGGGAGGAGTCTGACAGCTAGCCGGCTGCAAGGGTTAAGAAAATATTTTCCTGGAGTTCTTTAACTCTTTGTAGATTCACCATCAGGCACAATAGGCATGTGCCTAATGGCATCCGTGTCAAAGAAGCAGCTTTTTCATATGTAGGTATTGTCCACATATTTGTGTCATATCATAAGTAGAAATACAGCAATCTCATATAAGCTTCAGAACAGGAAGCAAGGAGAAATCTCTTGAGTGAGGCTACAGGCATCATTCAAAACTTGCCCATGTCCCACTCTACCCAAAGGAAACGTTAAAGAACTGTTGTAAAAAAAAACAGACCAGAAATCAGAATGATTGTATATTATTATTATTCAGGATTTATATAGTGCCAACAGTTTGCGCAGCGCTTTACAATATAAGGAAGACATTACAATCACAATACAATTCAAGACAAGATGGTGAGGAGGGCCCTGCCAGCAACGGCTTACAATCTAAAAGGGAGGGGCCAGTGGTACATGAGGAGGTAGCTGTGTGGGGAAGAGCTGTTTGAGAACGTGATGGTTGTATAGATGAGAGCATGACATTGTATAGATATACTGCATATGGCGATAAGGATTAACACATTAAAAATAGTCAAATCAAAGTGTGTCAATATTTTAAAACCTCGATGAATGTACTTTTTTACTTCAATAACAAAGACTAGAGGACATTGGTGGAGAAAAGATTTAACCACAAAGGGTGTAGGGGCTTCTTTTCAGTTAGAGCGGTTACATTTTGGAACTCGCTGCCACAAGCAGTGGTATCAGCAGAAAATATTGAATCATTCAAAAAGCATTTAGATGCCTTTCTCAGAGAGCCTAACATACAGGGGTACAGGTACTCTTAAAAACTAGATCACACAGGGACGCGTGTACACACATACACATGCACAATCACACACAGACACACAAAGGTTGAACTTGATGGACCTGTGTCTTTATTCAACCTCAAATACTTTGTAACTATGTAACTATGTAATATAGATAATGGTGTTTTGCAATGCGGACATGTTCCCTACTGAATAATGTAAAGTCTAATTATTAGTGATAGGCTCACTTTAACTGGAACTGACTGCATTGAAATGAAATCTGACTTCTACAGGGTAATGAACTTAGTATGCAGTAATTGTACCTTGCAAAAGAAGAACATAATGAGGCTTTTTCTTTTCAAATGAAGTATGTTCAGTTATTTACTGTGCACTTCTGGTATAATTGTGTAGATTTAAGATTGTTATTCAACCAGTTATCTCTCAGCTTTGAAAGCAGTACTGACCTATATACGAGTAAGGGGTCTATTCACGAAGCTGCCGAAGGATCTGGCCTATTCACAATAGCCCACCAACCTGAAGCCACGCGAAGCAAGCCGATGTACGGCTGAAATCAGCCGTACCAGCCTGAAGTGAATAGCCGAACAGTGTTCGGCTCACTTCACTTCAGATCGGTCATTCACTCGGCTGCCTACGGCAGCTTAGTGAGTAGACCCCTAAGTATTGACAGATCTGCAAGTTTATGGGCACCTTTAGATTGACAGATAGATTAAAGGAGAACTATAAGGTGAGTGCTTTTCACTCAGCCTTATAATCTGAGCCGACCTGTGACAATTAAACTGTCACAGGTCGGCTCAGTAAAAAGAGAGTAATAGAAGCTGAGATCTTTGCATAGCATGGCATTTATAAAGTATTACATTTTAGACTTAAAATAAAGTTTTTGTATCCAAACAGAACCTTTGGATAAGACCACAGAGATCTTATACATTTGTATTAGAGCCCAGCAGTGTCCAGAATGGGAAATAAGTCTGTTCTAGTGTTATAACACAGTGAGAAAAAAAAAGTATGACAGAGGAGTGACAATACTAGTCTTGGCGCCTTGAGGATTTCTCACAACTTAAGAGTTACTGACACCATGCCTGCTAATTTCACAATATCAGATAGACAATATAGTTTATAGACTCTGTATAATCACAAAGGATGTTATCAGCTGTCGATGAGGTCCTGTCCATTCTGAGACATAAGCCATTTCCGTTTTCTGAGACCTACCATCCTAATGTAAAGCTATGGAATAGATGATAAGCTATGGAGAACATCCCAGTGGTGCCCTGCCTATCTTCACTCCAAGAGGCATATTTTCCACAATAGCCACTCTCGGAAAGTGTACCTACTTGGAACTCTGCAGGAATAAGTTAAAAGAGCACTGTATAAATGGTTCTAGTAAACTTCCTTTTACAGTCCCTTAGGGAAATGGCGACTGCAGCAAATAACTATTTTAGGTCTGCTTTTAAGTGAAGCCAGACTTCTGTATGTGGAGCCATGGAGAGAGCAAGAGAGAGTTAGGGAAAGCGTCAGACAGCCTATCAGTAATTCCCTGTCAGAGATTAACAAGCCGGAAAGGCCTGTAGTCTACTCTAGTGATACCAAAGGCCTCCATTACTCTCACTAATAAAATATTTGACTCTTTCCTGCAGGAAGGCGGCTGGTGATCTCACAGCTATTAAACTGCTGCTAGCGTTGGAATATAATATTTGTTGTAATATAAACAATTCATCAAATAAATTAGTCTTGTTATGGAAGCCGCAGTATTTCATGCTTATTGCTAACATCAACGTTATAAAGTTTAGAAAAAGTGGCATACAAGGTCAGTTTATAAACGTGTTACAGCCCAATAATGTAATCAAATTAACCAAAAAAACATTAGGGCCCATTCAGACTATTGCGTTGCAGTAACACACATTACTGCAATGGCCAACGATGCATGTCACATGTGTTTGTGCAATGCAGAGGCATTCATTCTGAATGGCGCCCCAATGCACCTTGCTTACAGACACTTGTTGAGAGCACAACGTGCAGTAACACACTGACCTTCATTGGTTCACTGCCAGTAATGGTTCCTGCATCATTTTTGGTTTGTCTTTCAAATGAATGGGCAGCCTTAATGCAATGAAGGTTAACATGCAACATAACGACAGTGGTGCAGGTACCATTTTTGGCGCACCTTGCGTACCTGCACCACTGGTAAGTTAGATATAAATCCAAACTTTCGTTTTTTTTGTACCTATCTGGTATAGTTGAGAAATAAAAAAATACATTTTGTAAAATGTAAAGGGTAAGTATATTTTCAGAGAAAGTACACTTACCATGCCTGCCTTACCTTGCTTGTGAACCCTATGCACCTCCATGCTGGGTCACTATAGACTTTCATGGAACCATCTCCAGAGGCTGGAGATGCCAAGGATGTACACAGTGTGGTGTGCTGAAACTATGAGATGTATGTGGTGTGGGGAATTTTTTTAAAGTAACTTTTGCAGCCAAATTGGGATAACACCTACGTTGTATTTGTTACACGTTCCCATTCACATAGTATAACTTACAAAAATCATTAAAAATTGCTGCTAAACGTTTAACTTGCTAAAAATCTTAATTAGCTTTCTCCTTCTATTTAATGTCAAGGAGGGGGCTGAGCAGTTATGTTTGCAATTATTAACGCTGTCTGTACTGTGCTGGCAGATTTCAGTCTCTTTCATTATTGTAAGAAACAATAGCGGCCTATACTGTACTAGGTATAAACCTGTTCCAAGAAAACAACTAGAAATGTAAGTAACATTTTAAAAAATAATATATTTAGGTATGCTGTGTGGATAGGAACATATAACAAACATGTAGTAGGGATCCTAAATTTGACTGCAAGGATGGAAATACATTTTAGGGTTGAGGGGAGGGGTGTAGGCAGGCAAGGTAAGTGTATTTTTAATGTAGAAGACTTTTGAATACACAAATGTTCTTTTAGTTTTTTTTAAAATCTAGTTAAAATAAAATCTGTGCTTATCCTTCAACCCTTCCCCAATAGCCACTTTATCTCTCAGTGGTTCATAAATGTGATTAATGTGAGGGTTTGATTTAGCACTCTATTTATAATGTCATGTACAATTAATATTCACTTTGCTAGCTATACACGCATCTACTTTTCTTCCAATCCACTGGTTGATCCAATTGTTTGATTTATTGGATGTAAAAAAAATTGTCCTGTACTAATTCCTGCAATAGTAAAAAAAATAATGATTGATATTTGCTAGATTTAATTAAAATATCAACATGATTTTCAGTTTGATGTGTGTGTTTAATATATAACAGACATTATTTTCACACTACCACTATTTAACCATGTTATGAGCGGCATTATTATCATCTAATAAAATGTGTAATATGTTTGGACTTCCCAGCATGAATGCCCCATTGAAATACAAGTGTTTGTAAAACCTAATACATTTCTCTTCATTGCTTTTTGGTCTGTAAAATATATCATTTTTGTTATATCTGTTCCAAAAAAATACCCAATTGAGAAATCTTGTTAGCTGTTAACAATGTGTGCGTTTTTGCTTTTGCAGACTGTTATTGAATAGCATTGTTCTCAGCAATCTCAGAACACATACATACATGGATCTATAAAAGAACAGTGTTATCACCCTAAAACAAGGCTAAAGAATATCGCGCCCTTTCCCTTTTCGCCCTTAACATAGGGAGATATTATGGAGAAGAGGAAAGGGGGAGGTGTTCTGTAGCCCTGTCTTAGGTTGACAACACTGTTTTTTTGTAGATATAATATAGTGAGTGATTGTTGTCGCCCTAGGACAGGAAGTGTGTTACTAGCAGGATCATGGTGAAAATAAAGAAAGAAAAAAGTTTAATAAAAGAAAATTAATCCAGCCACCTGGAAGTATGAGTCCAGGCATGTAGAGTATGAAACAGAAAGTTTGCTCACAGAACACCCAGAAGTAATGACTAAAAGAAAAGTGCATATTGTTCTTCTATTTTGTTAGCAGTTGTGTTCTAGATGTTTGGATCTAGAGTGGATGAACTCTAACCATACATGATTTAAAAAAATTAAATGCAAAATCCATGCAGATACAGAAACAATGAGGACCCAGTCAGTTTGGAAGGCAGAGTTGAGGTCTAGAAATGTTTATTATGCACAGGTATTTTTTTACTAACATTCAACAACACGATGTTTGGAAGGCCGTGTACCACCTCTGGGAGCCCCGCCACCCCAGACCTTATGCTAATCAACATGGAGTTCAGATTCTCAAAAATACAGTAATGGGAAGATACAAAGTAAACAAAGTTATTCAATTGATTCTGGTATTTGTATAAGGCTAAAGATTCTCACAACAATGTATCCAGTAATCTTTCACATATACCTAGCAAATCACCACCAATAATAATCATCAGTCCACATCCCCATCCCTGGTGTGAGAGGGAAGGACAGGAGAGAGGTGTATGCACTCCTCCACCGGGTCTACGACTCCATAGTCTGTTAGCAATGCCGATGACCAGCAGTTCCAGGATGAAGAGAACTACTGATTATATGAAAGCTGTGCAGGGACCTTATCTTGTCTTATCTGCATTGGTTTTTCATTAACTTCTGGTCAGGAAGCACTCTCTCTAAATGTAATCATAAGTCCCATTGATCACTGTACTCATAACTACATATCCCAATGTTCACTGCACCAGAGCGCATGTGTGCTCCTTCATTCATGATATTTGTCCAATTTGAAAAAGAACTTTGTTAAATATAAATGAAAAATGGAAAAAAAGCTTTTTGGCAAAGATAAAGATTGAAAAAAGTTTTTGTTGGTGAAATTACAGCGCTGCCTTATAGGTTTCTGTCAATCACTTCCCTGGGAAGAGGAGCAGCGGCGGGTCTTCTGTGTGTTTTCATCTTGGGCTGCCTTGCTTGTCAGAGCAGGCAGTGTCCTATTCCTGGGAGCCACTATAGGGAGGCTTCGTAGCACCCTGCAAGGAAAAGGGGCCACCCTAAAACTAGACAGTGGGACTGTTGATGAGGGGACAGGATAAAACTGGAGGAAAGGCAAGGTTTAACACTGGAAGAAAAGGCATACTAAATAGGTGTTTACAACACGAAGTGAAGTTGCCCAAAAAATGGAGGGTTAAATATCACTATAGGAGTCATGAATTTAAACTAGCTTAGTTGGGAAGATTAGCAACTAACAGGTACTTAAGAATGCTTTCATATGTGACCTTTTCACGGAAGTCTTTTAGTGCACTAGAGAACATGCATAATTCACAGAAGAGAATCTACAGACACAATTGTTTCACTTTGAAACTATTAAAAAGTGTGGAGGTAGTCAAGATCGAATATTTGTAAGTATGTGCCTATAAATCTTTTAGAGCCTTGGTTCTCAACTGGTGGATTGAGACCCAAAAGTGGGTTGCGGCGACCCCTTATTCAAGAAGTCGCCATGTGCCTTCCACTTTTCTAGGTAAGAGACTCCTCAGCCTCTCCTATAATGCAGCACTGTCAGGTCTCACACCAAGTAGCCATTCAAAATACGCTGCCTGGTGCAGAGTGTCCGCTTGAGGTGGCTGCGAGGGAACTCCATCCATACATGCATTGCTTACTGCTCCCTCATGTGTCCTGTAGAGGTGCCTGGACCGGAGTGACGTCACATTCTGACTCCCGACACCTCTACAAGGCATGCAAGGGAGCTGTACCAGCAATGATATGGATGGAGCTCAGGCTGAGGATCCACTCCAGTTCTCGTAAAATAGACAGACTGGGAGGATCTTAAAAAAAAAGTGTGGAGTGTGTATGTGTGAGATTGTGTCTGTGATTGTGTGTGTCTGTCAGTGTTTTTGCGGGTCTGTTCACACTAGTACAGTGATTAACACTCTGCACCACGTAAAATCGCACCTACCGCAAATTCTGGTGTGGGAAGTGTGTTGTATTGTTATACATTTGAATGGAACCCCAAACATACATCCCACGCACAGTTCCATCACCAACACCAGAAAGCCCGGTACCGCAATGCCATGCGTTCCAGTGCAGTATGACTTGGGTCATGACTTAATGACCAAGGACAAATGTGGGTCCTGAGGTTACACAGGTTAAGAACCATTGTTTTAGAGAATATTGAAATTTCAGGTCTCAGTGGATCACCTTGTGGATCTATAGAAAATTAATGGAATAGTCAGCTCAAATGAATGGCCACCTTTAGGATTAGGCAGAATGTTTTATAACATCACAATTATGCCGTAATTCTTGTTGCGCAATTAGGCATGGGAGCAAATCCTAACCTTTATATAATGCTTTATTTGAAATCTCATAAATTAGACATTTTGAGTCTTGCCATTAGCTGCTAGCAATAGAAAACAGTAAGATGAAGAAGACATTTAAGTGACCTTATAACATATCAACACTTTTAGGTCAGGAAATAGACCTATATTGTGGAAAAGACAATTGCTGTAATTTGTCACTTGCTGTTCTTTCTTATTTTCATTGTCCCCAGAACAACAAAAAAAGAACAAAACCAACTTTTTTTTTTAAACCCCCTACACTCTTTTTCTAAAGTTGGAAGGTTAAGTTAATTTCCAGTTCTTCACAATTTGTCTGGTCTGAGTTAAAGGGGTGTTGAGAGGGAAAGGGCTTCACTGTCTGCCTCTGGCTTATGGCTATTCAACACCAACCAGACCTGCCTCATGTCAGAAGAGAACAAATACATATGTCAGGCAGAGTGACTGCAGAAGAAGCTGAGGATGCACTAGAAATTGGATTAGTGATGGACAAAAGAACATTAGAGATATGGATGGTAAAAGCAGTCTATTTTAATTTTTTTAAAGCAAGTCTGTGGAGGGAAATAAAGCTACTAAGTTAACAGTAGGAGCAGGTAGCTGGCAGAATAAGCTTTTAGCTAAATTTCTTGCTACAAAATATGTCCTCAGACGTTTCAGAGCTACTCTCTCTGCCAGTTTCTTCAATTCCTTATACTGTGGATATAATGTGCAACAGTGCAGTGCTCAGTGCCTGAAATTATTAGCAAGTTCTGATATTATCATGTACAGAGAATGCCTATGCTTATGCAAAATAGCAAATTTAAAGCATATCTAAACCAAACATATATATATATATATATATATATATATATATATTATACTGCAGCTTACCAGTCATTTTACTTTTTTGCAGTTTTTTACCTTAATTTTCACTGAATAATTCTGCTTTTCCTGAGTGGCTACTCTCACACCTTTGTATCTACAGAGGGAGCCTCCTTTGCCACATGATGCTCTCCTGATTTGAACTGCAAACACTCTTCAACTCTCTTCATCTCTATTACATGGGAGGTAGGGGGCTGTCATGCCTCCGTTTTTTACTAGTGTCCTAGGAGGTTGGATGCTTTCTCCTCAGTTCCGCTGAGAAAAAATCTAACTATTTTGTTGCTAGCCTTTTTAATCTTGTTTTGTAATTTTATGTAATCTAGATACCAGTCTCCACACAGTAACCATTTCTACTGGCGTATTCTTAGCAACAGTTTTGGCGGCCTTATCTGAACCTTGCTGGACTGGAAGTGTCACAGCCAAAGGAACACCATAAAAAGGTCCTGGGGTTATTGTGCTCACTCAAATCATCCAGTTTTTAAGTAAGCTCCTAGGGCTAGTGAGATATGGGAGCTGGCCCTCTTTACTTCATTCTCCTGCTATTGTTGACCTTTCATCTTCCGTGGTCTCTCCCTGGGTATCTTGAAATCTAGACTTGAGGCGAGATGTGCAGGTGGCCCCTATTGATCTAATGGTCCCTAATATGTACCATAAGGGGCTATAGGGTTGTTCCTTCCTACTATTATGGGATTGTCCTCATGTCTAATTTCCCAGAACAGTTGGTGTCTGCTTCTTCGGGGGTTCCTTCTGTGAGTCGGTCTCTTGAAGTGGACTCTGTTGAACATCACCTTGTTACTCTACGACCTTCAACTATGGGAAGATTTGGGAATTCTCCTTGTAACATGGGGCAAGACCTGGTCCCCCCCTGGATGGCATTGAGGATGATACTCCCAACTGCACACTACCCTTTAGAGGCACTGTTTTTTCCTTCTGGGCCTCTCCACCCTATATTCTACATTCTGGGAATGAATATGTGTGCAAATGAGTGTGTTTGATCTTCTGCATGGTAGGAATAAAGCATCACTGGAGGACTTGGTGTTCCCTTAGATTATCTGAAGACAGCTCACACTTCTACCCTACTTCAACCCTACTGTAGACACTCCTCATGGGAGATAGCATGCATCTGGGGTTCTCAGCTTCTTACCGAGGCTGATCCACAGCCTGTATAGGAAATTCCTCAAAATGTTTTTTTCCTTGCACAGGATTGGATGATAGAAGACAACAGAGCTTTACCTCATTAACTAAGCTAAAGGAAAATTCCCTTGCGTAGTGATAATTCCCTTGCTAAGCTAACAGTCTAAAGACCCCCCCCCCATGCCAGTCCATGACTCCCCTCTTTTTTGAAAGGAGAGTGGGAAGAATATTATCTTCATATGAGTTACCAAGAGGAGTAGTGTTATTAAGAAAAAAATAAAAATAGTAATATTTTTATTTTTAACAATCTGTGTTTTTAAAAAATGTGTAAGATTTCAGACAGTTCAAGGCAACACAACTCCCAATGCAGCTTAAAAACATTGCCAAGGTCAATTATGTATAAAGTACACTATGTTGACTAAAAAGAAAAAAAACACAAACAGATTATTTCAACAAGTTTTATTTATTTCCAGCACAAACCAAAGTACAAATGCAAAATCAAGGCATATCAGGTGCACTATAATTTGTTAGCTAACAATTTCATTGTACAGCATCCATTTGCCATGGGATCTGGTCTGTAGGGGACATAAACTAGGAGGCAAATTGATCCCCAATGTGAGCACCTTGTGTGCTTCCCTGACCAACAGACTAATTGACACTTTCCATAGTGTGCATGAAGGAATTTTCAAAAAGGAAGCCATCTCTCATACAAAATTGTGCAGGACACATGCTGCCTTAACAGCTCAACTCAACAGCTGCTCACCCAGGGCAAAGGCCTCGTCCCCTATAAAAACAAAGGGCTGAGCAGGAGTGGTTGTTCCTGGCAACAGGGAGTTCTCTGGCAGGTCTAGGTCATTGTCACGAAGCATCTGGCCAAATGTGGAGTGTCCAAAAACACTTGAGTCTGTGCTGCTCCCATATGACCCCACATCAATGTAACGGAACAAGTAGTTATCATCAGCTTCAGCCAATAGGACAAAAGGGAAACATTTTTTTATAATTCTAAAACTGGCTTCCACTGCCGATTGGCTTGGTAACACGGATGGGTTTGCTCCAACAATTTGGGAAGTTACAAGATTCCCCGAACACATGGGCACTCGTCAACCACTCTTGCTTTGTGGGTTTAGCCATCACACTCTCAGTCAGAATATCCCAAATAATCAAGCATGTTTCTCTGATAATGTAGCTAATTGTTGATTTTCCCACCATGAATGCAAAGTGCAGACTGGCTAATGACACTCCGGTTGATAGGTACCTAGGGAAAGGAAGAGGGAAAACCATATTGAAAAATACTGATTTTTTTGTTTTGTTTTGCAGTTACTGCAATGAAAAATAAATGGAAAAGTATTAAAGATGCCTTCACACAGTACCGTTGCTTTGTCAGAGAACATCACAGTGGAGCCTCAGCCTCTGCCCCTGCGCGATATATGTCCATGCCGCCGAGTTGGAGTTTCTGATTCCCATTCTAGAAATGCGGAAGTAAGTTGACTATTGCGCTATTTTTATAACATACTGGGTGGAATTAATTTATACAAACAGGAGCAGACCAAATGTGGAGCAGCTATGTATGTCACCCAATCAGGTTCTCCTTTCAGTTGGTTCACTGAATATTTGCAAATGGAAGAGAGAATCTGATTGGTTGTCATGCTCAGCTGCATGCACATACATGCACAGATTTGGTCTGCTGCAGTATTGATAAATTCCCTTCACTGGATATTAATGCACAGTTGACAAATGTTGTAAATTAAAGATATTGCTGGCCTCTATGATTTTTGGGTCTTTCTTTATGCAACTCCTGTTTTGGGTGCCCCAAAAAATGGTAGATGTTGCAAAGTCACAGACACATTACCTTATTCCATCTCCCAACCTCACCCAAGTATCCTACTACACCACCAACATCTATGTGCCTTTAATCCAAATCCACTTCCTCCACAGCCTACTTACTCATTTCAAAACCCACCACCTATGCAACACAACTGGCACCCCACCAACAGATATAATTATACCTACCCTTTCCGGCAACATTTATAAACTCAAAAACTCAAACAACATCACCGCTCAATCATTTCCACAGAATCATCCATGTCGGGAATGAATGAGGAAATTGCTGCTTCTCATTCTGGGCTAAGCACCTGAGCACTCTGCAATATAGCAGTTTGTGAAAATTGCCCTTGACCAGGTCTCATGTGGCTCCCTTTCCAGTTTGTGACAGCTACAGAGGTGTCAAAAGTTATGTAGCATTGAAAATCTTTGTTTAAGATTAGACATGCACACATGTAATTTACACGCACCGTGATCCACAAAAAAAAAGGTAACAAATAAAGTTTTATATATTTTTTTTAATTTTCAAAATGTAATTTGGTAATTGTTAGCTTTGGGGTTAAGGAGGAGGTTAAGGAGGAGGTGTTTATAGACAACTGTGTATCCAGGTGGTTGGAAAGAATAGCGTTTTACAGTGGTACCTCAGTTCACGAACGCTTCTGTTCGTGAACAATTCGGTTCGCGAACAGGAATTTTGCAAAATTTTGCTTCTGTTCGCGAACCCCGAAACAGGAAAAGGAAGTTATGTCATAGATCTTGACTATTTTTCATTGGATGTCTTCAAATCTGCCAGCTGACTAAGCGCCTAAAAAGGCTTGTTAAAAATGTAAAACTGCCTCAAAAATGATCATATATACACGCGTAAAACGCGTTACAACACGCTCACAATAGACGCGCGTAAAACACTCTGAATAGGTGTTGCTTAGATGTGAATCCAGCCTGAAGGTAGGAACAGGGTTTCAGTTTACTCCCATAGAGCTGGGATACATGCCTATGCCGCATGGATGTGGACCAGCAGGAAGACAAATCTTTATTTTAACCTTGGATGAGTATCCTTGAATTTGAAGTATTGTACAAGCCGCACCCTTCTTCAACAGCCATTAAAGCTTAGGTAAGGAGTGAAATTACATTGCTTTTCAGGACTAGCACTTTTAAAGTGACATTAAGGTCACATTTGTTCCCTCGCCAATGCCAGTGTAAGGACTTACCTTAAATAATGCCTCTTGATCCGATCATTTTCTTCTTTCCAGTAGTTTTCAGGAGTCCCCTCAGCGTTGGTGCTGGTCTCTGATCCAGCACTGCCTGCTGTGTCTTCTGTGTCCCATGGGGTCTGTGCCGGGTTACGCTGCTGGGCTGCATGCATCGGCTTACCCTGTGTCTCTCCTCTTCTCCCGCCCGGAGATATCTACTGCGCATGCACCCGCCCCATGATCCTTCGCGGCCGCCCGAGAATCTTCAGAACTTCAGACGGGGGCGAGCGGCAGAGGCACAGCTAAGTAATAACCTTTTTAGTAACTTTTTTTAATGTTTATGCATATATGCAAAAAACCCTGAAGGTTTAATAGTACTTTAAAGTGACATTAAAGTAAAACATTTTTCCCCTCCCCCCAATGTTAATGTCTCTCCAGCGCTGCGGCGGGTGTCCGATCCAGCGCTGACTCCTCTGTCCTTGCTGGCACTTCCGGTGTCTGCATGCGGGTGCATGCGTCCATAGACTTATCTTGCGTCTCTCCTCGTCTCCCGGCCGAAAATCCGAACTGCGCATGCTCCCGCCCCAAGATGCTTTGTTGCTAGCAGTAGATATGTGCAAAAAAACCCGGAGGCTTTAGAAACTCTTTAAGTATGCATAAATTCACATACCCTGGCAAAGGGGTTCCAATGTACCCTATGAAAGATGAAAGATACCAGATACCACTGCAGCATCTATGTAAATAGGATAAACACCCCATTCAATAGCACCAACTGTGGATTGGAGCAAAAAAAAAAAAGAGTTATCAGATGCACTATAATGAGTGAGTTGCACTTTTACCTCTAATTCTGTATAAATTTGCAACTTGGTGGCCTTTTGTTTGTCTCTTCTGTCACCACACAATTGACAGGATGTCAATTAATCAGTCTAGTATAGAATTCTAACTAACCTCCCCCTCAAAATGTTTCAAGAACACATTGTTAGAAAATGTGCACAGATTTTGAGTTACACGGTATTTTCAAAACCAAATATTCTTCCTAATTTGTTATCACCATTAAGACATTAAAAGCAAACAATGCCATTGTTAACCTGTCATATTACATGTCTATTTACGTATAATGGGTCGAGTTAGCCAGCTGTCCACATTTTAAGTGATAACTTGGTTTAAATCAAGATTGAGTCAGTATGTTAAACAGGAATAGCAAATGTTTACTTCTCAAGCCTGCTGCTTGACTTGGCTCACTTTATATAGATAAATGGAAAACCCGCTTTCTTAGAGCTGTCAGTTTAAAACTATTCCCAAACAAATTAAATTTAAAAAATAAACAGTACCAAATGACACAAATCTGATGCTTATTCGGTCACAAATGTAGCAGCAAATTATTATGTATATTTATTTATGCCATATGTTAACCATAAATCATGAGGCTTTCACAATATTCAACATTTATTCCTACGGCTTACATAATAGGAAATATAGGAATGCATTCAAAAAAAGATACAGCGGTTTCCTTCTGGAGGTACAATTCATGCTTCATATAGGGAAGATAAAAAAAAAAAACAGACATGTGTACAAACACATAGATACAGCGAGTGAGATAGATAACTAGACAATAAGACAGTAAGACAGATAGTGTATAGTAAGACAGATAGAGTGTAGCTCCCCTTTTGCTCAATATTAATATACCCTTCCCCTCTCCCAGTGGTGTATTTAGGTTTCGTGCTGCCCTAATCAAGACGAAACTCGGCACCCCCCATCTAAATTTGTCCCACCCTTTCCTGTTTAAGACATTTGGCGTAACCTGTCAGTCGCTGGATACAGCTTCTGACAGGTTGCACTATTAGCATTGCAGGGAAGCCGGGGTCTCAGGTGGGCTCTGCAGGGTCTCAGACTGAGATTGCCAAAGACCCTGCACAACCCACCATAGACCTTGCACAGCCCACCTGAGTCCCTGCAAACCCCACCAGAGACCCTGCAGAGCCCACTATAGACCTTGCACAGCCCACCATAGACCCTGCACAGTGACCATCAGGTGGGCTGTGCCGGATCTATGATGGGCTGTGCAGGGTCCCTTTCCCTGCACACGTGCTGCTCCTCTTACCTGCAGCTCCCCAGCCTGCTTCCAGGGCATGCCGCCTCCACCTTCTCTTTCACCGGGCAGCTCGCTGCCAGGCCCCACCAGCAGCCACCTGATTAGACAGCTGAGGCTTTCCTCTTTGCAGGGGGGGGGTGAAAAAAAATGCCGCCCTTCTGCAAAGTGCCGCACCAGGCAAATGCCTTGTTTGCCTCACGGTAAATACGCCCCTGCCCTCTCCCCTGGTCAGTTCCAAATGTTGCAAAGATTTGAGCAAATTTGAAGTGACTCTATAATGAGAAAAGAGTGGGGCTGCCATTGCTATCCTTATTTTGAAAATGCTAGTTTCCTGGCTGTGTCTGGCTTCAAAACATTTGAGTGACAGGCCTGGTCAATCATGCTGTAAATGAGCATCAGAAAAGTGTGACAATTTCTTATCTCCACATTTGTTTGGTTTATACTAGATAGCAAAATTATATATTATTTTTCCCGTGTATTGTTTATTATATGTCTATTTATTTTGTTCTTCTGGATACTACAGATCACCTGTACATCTTCCTAAGGAAGTGCTAACAGGCGCGAAATGCGTTGAAGTTTCCAGCCACTCCATATGAATTATATACCATCTTAGATGCATTTGTATTGGTTTTGAATATGACATTTGATTATCTATTTCATATGTGACCATAACTGTTGCATAAGTGGTATTGGAAGGTAATCTAGGAACAGCGGCCTCTGTGTCCAACACTGAAAAGTTATTATGTCACTTGAGCAACACTTTGAATGTTTTTAAAATAAGTCTATTAATTTTTAACATGTTTTATTCTTTTTTCTGCTGTTGTCTTGTGGCACCTATAAAACCCCATTTAAGTTTTTGCTTTTTATTCCACATTTGTTTAAGGTCAAATAGCATGGCAGCCCATTACTTTTATAATGCTTTAATACTTTATATTACGTCCTGCTGTTTGTAAGGCACTCACACATGGATTCCATTCATTTCCTTCTGCCTGGTGCTACTTCCCACTACCTGAGTGTTGGTTGGGATGTTCTCTCTGTGCTATACTTACACGATCAGTATTAGTGCCGTTGAACAGAAAAACTGCTGGGAACAGCAGTTGGCCAATCACTTGTGGGGGAAGTGACATTTCTTGTTGAGTGTTTATAATGTCCCCAAACAAGTTGCAATTTAAAAAAAAAGTCAAATGCAAATTGAGGAGAAACAGATCTAAACTTATTGCTCCTTTTCCAATGAATTGCTTCTGCAAAATGATATCCATGGCTGCAATTTTTTTTAAAATTGTTAGTTGATTATAGGAACTTCGTGTAAGAATGGTAGCAGGCTAGCATTGCTAATTTAGAACCCAAACTTGAAACGAGCAAACTTTTACTTTTGTCTGTGTCTTTCTCTTTCTCTGGGTATACACTGTATGTGAAAGGAACTTGTTAAATCTTTTTTTTAACACTTGCAATTTCTGCAATCAAGTAATGGTTACGCAATAACATTTGTATCTGCTAATCAATCAATTACTTTTTGGGGGGGAATGGGACCTTTGTTTTCATGTTATCTTTAAATAAGCATGCAAATCAATAAGCGTTCCAGAGCCCCTGCTGAACATTTAATTGTATGGTTTTACAAGAGGTTAATTGCCCTAACTGCAGGCATGGCGTAGTCTGGCAAAACAAAACAAAACAAAATTAGAAAGACCTTAGTTAGGGCAAGATCTGCCACTCATTGTGTGTTGCTGCTGTTGAAATGCTGCTGTCATTCAATGGCAGATTATCTGAAAAAAGTGACAGATTACAGATGCCACCCACATGCAACAGATACACAATAAATAGGACACATTGCAAGGAGAATTATCCTTTGAGCACTGGTTAGGGGAGCAGCATCGTATAGAAAGTTAAAACAACTGACTTTGTTTGTTCTCTTTAACTAAACTCCAGTCATCATTAAAAAAAAATGACTTTGTAATCCCCCACTGTACTTCAAGGGTTAGATGCTCATTTCATCTAGGGGGAGCAGAATAAGAAAAAAGAGTTATATAATTGCTTGCTCCTGCAGGCTTCTTTGGGGATGTGTGACCAGTCCCCCGAAGCTGCTTATCTGGTTGCAGCTTCTCCAAAATCACCATGTATAATGCAGAACCTGCAGTCCTGCATTTTACATGGGATATGAAGTCACCAGCACTCAGACATAAAATTGCATCTCACAAATTTATTGTGAAGAACAGCACCACAGACACAGTATATACCGACGTTTTGGAGTCTTACAGTGTCCCTTTCTCAAGGCAACATAGAGTGACTGCATTGTACATGAGGACATAGAGGGCCTGCCCACCTTCCAGGAGCATTGGAGCACTGAGGATAGTCATTTTGTTAAAGCTGACACAGTGAAAGTCACATCATATTTCCTCTTGTCCTGGGACTCCAGGAATGCAATGGTTCTGCACCATGATGTACCTGTTGACAGCTTATGAGGTCAGCTACCTCCTCTGATGTTAGTTTTTTTCATTTTTGAATTATAAACGGGTTTGTGTAGTACCAGAGACAGTCCTCACTGCCTTTATCTCCCACTTTTCACAGAGAACTAATCCTGACATTTTGTCTATGTTCGCATCTACGGGTAAAAGCAGATACTGTGCTTCTACTACTGAGATATGACGCTGTGAACTCCATTTCCTTTACCCCACCAAGAAAACCCATACAACAGTGTAGATAAGGAACTCACTACAGCCTACAAGCGGACACAAGGAAAGTGCTATACAGAGGCCCCGCCACAGTTCAAATATAAATGTTATCCCATTATTTGACAGGTTGATTACAGGAGTCTGCACATCACACCCAGAGTGCACAAAAGAGTTGATAGACTAAAGGAAAATAGGCTGTTCACCCTGCATGGGAATTAGCACTTTGCAGGGGAAGTTTCCATCAGTTTGGTGAATGTGGTGAAATGTCACTTTACAAAGAATTCCCAATCATATACAAGGAAAATTGAATTTTTTTTTTTGCTTGCACATGATTGTGTGTCAGAAGTCAGCAGAGCTTCACCTCATTCACTTACCTAAGGGTAAGTTTCTCCTGCAAAGAGCTAATTCCTTACAGATTGAACAGCCTATTGCATTTAGTAAATCAACACCTTAAACTTTTTTATGCTGTGTGAGATACAAAATGGTAGAATCCATTGGGGGAATAGTTGGGTCTCAAGGACTGCTTAAGATGTAAGAAAGTGATTGCAAGTTTTGTCAGTTAAACTCAGTTACTGGTTTAAAAAAACACTTAATTAATTTTCAGTATTGTGTTCAGCAGGAAAAGAAAGTTTGAGCATGGACTCAAAGCAGGGGCGTCCCGAGGCTGTCATCGCGCACGCGCGGCAGTATTCTGATACCTGCGGCAATCTTGGTGATGGACGCCAGCAGAGAGAGGAGGGGACAGTCACCCGGCGGGATAAGGTATGCCGCCGGGTCCCCTCCTCTCTCCTGATACTGTCGGGCGTTTGGTCCATGACCGAGCGCCCTACTTATCAGAGGGGGGTGACACCAAAATGACTGTAAGTCATTTTATGTTTGTTACATGTTCCCACACACAAAGCATAAGCTAAAAAAAAAATGTAAAATTCTTGCAGTTTAAACTGCATTTACTTGGGTTAGGGTTTTTAAAGGGTTAACATTTCTACTTGCTTATCTTTCTTTGCAATGGTAGGCGAGGCTGTGTGGAAATACAAGTTAAAACCCAACTCCAGGTTGGACGGAATCCCCCCACTGGAAAAAATCCTTCCTATCATCCCCATCCCATTCTCACAACCCCTTTTTAAAATGCTTTGTATATGTACCTTTTTTGGGGCTATTTTCATTCCAGTCACATGACATCCTTTGGTCTTCTTCCTCTTTTAGCAGTCAGCAGTGTGTGATCTTTGATGCAGAAAACAGCATTCAGATAGTGACATGTTTTACTGCATCATTCTCATGTGAGCCGAGTGAGTCCTAATGAGGTACCCCCAGAAGGTGTGTCCTTGATGCTCTGGGCTCATAGGAAGTGGGTTGAATGATGCTGGGCATCATTCAATCCAGAAGAAAAGGACCCAAGAAGAACATGGAGTGCAATGCTGGAACATGGGGATGATGAGTACTGTTTTGGGGCCTTTTTTATATAGGTAGAAGGGAAGGGAAGAGATTTTTGTAAAAAGATTTTTTGGTAGAGTTTGGCTTTAAGGCTTAGGCTGGTGATCTGACAGTGCTGGCATATGGTGAGAAGGATTTGCTGTCCCTAATATTATACCAAATCCAATAGATTGTTCACACTATGTAAAGAAGCATGCCCAAAACATTCCACATTTAGCCCTCTTCACTGCACTAGCTTCTAATGCTTGGCAGGGTTTGGCAAAGTCTGATCACAAATCTAGGTTGATGTTCAGAACTGTTTTATTAAGGGCACATTGAAGACACTGCCAAAACAAATAATTTGTATTTAAAAAGACTTCCCACATACTAACTATTGTCTTAAAAAAATGGAAACATTAAGGCCATTAGGATGTTTTCTAATAATGATGTTCAAGAGGAAAGAAAGCCTTTTTATCTCCTGGAGATAAGTAAAGAGGAAATGACAAAAACAACAAGTTTTAGGGATTAGCAAATATGTTTAGCAAATGTTTTAATCCACTGTCTGAAAAGTACTATGAAGTACTGAAGACCCGACTGAGCAAACCTATCATTAAAAGTGTGATAGATTCCAACTGTAAATATAAAATTAAAACTGATTTTCCTATTTATTTATACATACACTATGATTTAAATGGGGCAAAATGCTTTTAGTATATCTGTGGTGACAGCCTTGAGTCTGGTGATGTCAGATAAGATAGGCAATTAGGTCTGACTCTACCACCCCAGACTTTAGGTCTACTTGTAGAAAAAGATATGTCACTGACTTGGCATTTGCTGAGATTACAGTAAAGGATGTGTCATCAATGGACACAGGAACTTAAGAAAAGAGGGCCTAAAATGATCCATTCAGAACAATCTGGATTATATAAAAAATTGATATTGAGAGGGTTGAGAAGATAAGCCTGATTATCATGAGTTATGTGTAGTAGCTACAATTTTGCATTTCAAGATAGTTACATGTAATTAGTCAGCATGCCCATTGTTAAGAGTTGAAGTAATCACAATAAGCCAGGATGAGCATTGCACAAGAAACTGATTGAGTAAATTAAAAGATTGAGGAGGGAGACAGCTTGACTCCCACAAAGCTCTGTCCCTCATCTCCGACTAGGATATGTCAAGTCAGGATTTACATAGTCTGTCCTGTGCTTCTTATCAAAGTAATATATTATCCAAATAAAATACAACATGTCACCTACATTAGGCCAGGTGATGAAAACATCTGGAGCCATCCAGTAGGCACTATTATCTACAGTAGACTTTCATAATCAACTTCTGTTTCTGCTCACAGTAGAGATGTAAATGTATTTCCACAAATGCAAATCATTTAATAAAATGGGACATAGTATGTGGAATGTATGCAAACATGAATAGGGCTGTTTTATAATGCATGCTAGTTTAACATAATAGAAACAGAGAGCATGACAGCAAAGATTCATGCACTACTTCACTTCAAAAATCAATCCTTTTTTTCTACACCTGATAAAAGAGAAAATCAAAAACATAAATGCTTAATTCATTTTGTCATAGCCTAAAGATATACAGATATACAAAAATAAAGTATTCCTGACAGCACTGGTTAGAGTCTCAAGTTCTTTAGTATATCTCTCAGCTCTGCAGGCTCTAAGAAATGTAAAGAGTAATGAAGGCTTTTGGCCTCACAGTAACTTTTGATATGATGTGCAAGTATGCACAGCATATATGTTCAATATGGCATACTTACCTTGTAAAGCCTCAAGCACTGCAACATCAATGATCACCCTTGTTGCTCCATAGCTGGTGTTTCCATCTTCGATTCTTGAACCATCTTGACTGGCTGCACTGTGATGACATAACCCTCAGTTATGCACACAGGAATCAATGAATTCCTTCACTCCTTGCACTTACTCTTAGAAGGTGCTGGGATTGAACACTAAGCTGTGCATGCATAGCTGTTGGTGTGCAATTACAATTACAGAAGATATTTTATAGCAGAGGAGAAATGCAGAGTGTCTTCTACCATAAATACCTTTCTGCTATCAATATTGTTTAATTTCAAGCAGAGTTCTTAGGTGCAGTTTTCTGTTTTGTAAAGTTCATTATATTTATGTAATCCTCTGGGCAGCTCCCATGGGGTGTCCACTTTTGTTCAGCTGTTTGTGAGAAGGCTCATGTCCTATTTAACTATTTAGACTCATGTTTAGGCAGCACTGAACACAACTAGGGGTGGGGAGAGCTTTGTCAATCTTTAGTTGCTTAGACATTGCACAGCCCACCTGAGAGTCCGCACAGCCCACCATAGATCCCACCTGAGGGTCCGCACAGCCCAGCATAGATCCCACACAGTCACCTGAGAATCCACACAGCCCACCATAAAACCTGCACACCCATCCGAGAGCCCACCATATAACCTGCGCAGCCACCTGAGAATCCGCACAGCCCACCATAGAACCTGCACAGCCACCTGAGAGTCCACACAACCCACCATAGACACTGCATAGCCAACCATAGACCCCGCATTGCTCATCAAAGAACCTGTATCAGAGTCTGCACAGCCCACCATAGAGTCCGCGGCCACCTGAGGCCACATGAGAGTCCGCCCTATCATAATAATTGCTATTATTTTTCCTAGACTTCTACTTTTAGAGCTAGTTATTAAGTTATTACTAAAACCAGTAATAATCAAATGCAGAGGCAATTATTTAATATGAAAGAGGAGATACATTTATATAGTCTTACAGATACAACCATAATGCTGATGCGGCCCACAATAAAATTGAGTTTGGAATAGATGAATGACAGTGGACTCCTCAACTGAACTGGTCTTGGGTCATATACTGCATAATTGATAGAGTATGAACAGTGTCTTGATTTGAGCAGATACAAGTAAAATGAGCAGTATGCCCTTCATCAAGTGGGATGATGTTTCTGGCAAGCCCTTATGTAAGAGATTAGAGGGAAAAAAAATGTTGGCATCTCTAATAAAAATAAAATAAGTAGCTATCTCTAAAAAATAAAGGTTCCTATTTCTCAAAGAACCACGATTCAACGGACTGCGGAAAATTTGCTACCGGTGATATTAAAGACAATACAAGCAAATGCAATTGTTGTCATAATGGCTGCAGACATCAGGGGAGACCTGTTCCATCAGAACAAACATATTTCGGTTGAGAAATTTCTAAAAACATACAATAATCTTAAATTCTATTTGCTTTTTTTGCAAAAATATTTAAAGGTACTGACTGTTACAAGCTCTGTTTGCATGGCATTACTGCCGCCGGATGGAGCCGTGGGTAATAGGAAATAGTTAACCCAGACAGTTTTTGCAATGACTATAGTACTTCCTGTTATAGCCTGACAACACTAACCCACAGGCTATTAATATTGCGCTAGTGTTGTTACTCTCTTTCATATTCCTGCTGTGGAACCACAAACAATTGTGCCAAAGAACAGTGTGTTGCTTCCACTCCTGATACATACAAAACAAAAAACATGTCCCATGATGTAAATCCATTATCAATCATGTAGTTCAGCAATCTAGGTCCATCATCAATCATGATAAAGTACACTCCAACGACCCGCACGACGTTAAATACGACAACCCACACAGAAATCCTCTCCCGTCAGACTCTTTCCTGGCCTGCAACTGAACAAACCATCTGTGAATGCTGGGTGATGTCATTGACCCAATATAGTCATGCACATATTTGATCAATGAGGTCACCTAGGATGCCTGTGGACTTACTGTATCTACAATTTGAAACCAGCCAGTAGGCGGGCAGCCAGAAGCTTCAATTAGTATTGGTAGTAATATCTCCACTGTATGAATGACTTCCCGGTGCAGTAGTCAAACTTAAGGTCGGCGCAAACCCTAGGCTCATGACTGCATGGCTGGCACAGTGAAAACATGAGCAGTTAACACAGCTGTTCTGCTGCCTTGCTCATGTCAGGCTACTGTATTTGCATAGAGCTTCGCAACACTGAGCAAGGAAGTAGAAGAGTGGCATTTATGCTTCCCTTTTATTTATCATATGTAATTCACAGAGGACAGAAATGTTGGCGCTTTCCAACCGGAGCATTCCTACACTTTTTGTCGCCTACGGCCAGGGGTGTGTGGTGTTTGCTGTGCACATTATGGGGGGGAGGGGGGGGGCGGGTTAGGGGGAGGGCAGTGTTTGTCATGCACGTTACTGGGGGGGCATGCAGTGTTGTTGGCACACATTACTGGGGGGTTCTGTTGGATGTTGGCGGGGCTTGTTACCAGGGGTAGGGGGTGACAGGGTTGTTGCATGGTACCACTGTAAAGCATCCCACTCAGCTCGCGGATGGCACTGGTTGCCAGGAGCTGGGTGGGATACCAGCCAGAGCATCCCACTCAGCTCCTGGCAACCAGTGACATCTCTGAGCTGGGAGGGATGCCAGCCAGAGCATCACAGGTTGTTAAGAGCTCCCCTACTTGACCCAATGAGATGCTGCCTGAGGCAACCCCCTTAGACTGCCTCATTATAAGGATGGTGCTAGTTAACAGGGAGCAGTAACATTTCTGTACTAACACTATCATTGTAGGAAAGAGTCTGCCTGGAACACTGCATAGCTGAGTGAGAGGGGGAGCATAGAGGTGCAGGGTGGTACTGACCATGGAACGCATAATTACAGGGTGGTTAGTCCACTGGTCACTCAGAACATAGGAGCAGGCTGCAGTGATTGGTTGCTTAGCCAAGAAACAGCTGCTTTCTGACTGTCAGAAGCCAACCTTTACAGATTTTCTAAAGCATCCAAAATAAGAGAAGGAAAAAAGAAGAGCAAATTTGTTTAAGGGATGCAGACATGTAAACAGGTGGTGGGAGGTGCTGTTGTGTATGTAAAGGGTTAATGTCTCAATTAACCTGCTCCAGTCACTCTCAGAATGCTCAGTATGCTGCATTGCATACATTGTTGTCCCAGAGCTTGAAAATCTCTGTGCATGCTTAGGCTTAGTGCATGTATTTATTTATTTATTTATTTTTCAGTGGAACCAGTAAAGCATTGCAACTGCAATCTGTCAATCAAGCCCTATACACCTGTCCCACAGAAGTTCAGCAGTTATTGATGGATCGCAAGCCTGAGTTGGCAAAAGTAACCAACCAATCTACAGTCTGTTATTATGGCCAACCAAACTGTTACCTGCTTTCAGGACACTAGTGTAGAAGTTATACTTGTTCACCCTGAACTGGTGGATGAAAAGGACATCATCCGGGATAAATTCCTTATGTTCTCTAGAGTTGGGGGGAACCATGCATGGGTTTTCATCAATTGAAG